>NC_042976.1:2619993-2858427 GCF_901001165.1 Salmo trutta | reverse complement strand
TTAGACAGGGTTCAAACATGGACTGTAGTAATACCATTGTAATGGTTTAGACAGGGTTCAAACATGGACTCTAGTAATACCATTGTAATGGTTTAGACAGGGTTCAAACATGGACTCTAGTAATATCATTACATGGTTTAGACAGGGTTCAAACATGGACTCTAGTAATATCATTACATGGTTTAGACAGGGTTCAAACATGGACTGTAGTAATACCATTGTAATGGTTTAGACAGGGTTCAAACATGGACTGTAGTAATACCATTGTAATGGTTTAGACAGGGTTCAAACATGGACTCTAGTAATATCATTGTAATGGTTTAGACAGGGTTCAAACATGGACTGTAGTAATACCATTGTAATGGTTTAGACAGGGTTCAAACATGGACTGTAGTAATACCATTGTAATGGTTTTTAGAACAGGGTTCAACATGGACTCTAGTACTATCCAGTTACATGGTTTAGACAGGGTTCAAAAATGGACTGTATAATACCATTGTAATGGTTTAGACAGGGTTCAAACATGGACTGTAGTATACCATTGTAATGGTTTTAGACAGGGTTTCAAACATGGACTGTATAATCACTTGTACATGGTTTAGACAGGGTTCAACATGGACTGTAGTAATACCATTGTAATGGTTTAACAGGGTTCAAACATGGACTGTAGTAATATCATTGTAATGGTTTAGACAGGGTTCAAACATGGACTGTAGTAATACCATTGTAATGGTTTAGACAGGGTTCAATCATGGACTGTAGTAATACCATTGTAATGGTTTAGACAGGGTTCAAACATGGACTCTAGTAATACCATTGTAATGGTTTAGACAGGGTTCAATCATGGACTCTAGTAATACCATTGTAATGGTTTAGACAGGGTTCAAACATGGACTCTAGTAATACCATTGTAATGGTTTAGACAGGGTTCAAACATGGACTCTAGTAATACCATTGTAATGGTTTAGACAGGGTTCAAACATGGACTCTAGTAATATCATTGTAATGGTTTAGACAGGGTTCAAACATGGACTCTAGTAATATCATGGTAATGGTTTAGACAGGGTTCAAACATGGACTGTAGTAACACCATTGTAATGGTTTAGACAGGGTTCAAACATGGACTCTAGTAACACCATTGTAATGGTTTAGACAGGGTTCAAACATGGACTCTAGTAATATCATTGTAATGGTTTAGACAGGGTTCAAACATGGACTGTAGTAATATCATTGTAACGGTTTAGACAGGGTTCAAACATTGACTCTAGTAATATCATTGTAATGCTTTAGACAGGGTTCAAACATGGACTCTAGTAATATCATTGTAATGGTTTAGACAGGGTTCAAACATGGACTCTAGTAATACCATTGTAATGGTTTAGACAGGGTTCAAACATGGACTCTAGTAATACCATTGTAATGGTTTAGACAGGGTTCAAACATGGACTCTAGTAATATCATTGTAATGGTTTAGACAGGGTTCAAACATGGACTCTAGTAATATCATTACATGGTTTAGACAGGGTTCAAACATGGACTCTAGTAATATCATTACATGGATTAGACAGGGTTCAAACATGGACTCTAGTAATATCACTACATGGTTTAGACAGGGTTCAATCATGGACTGTAGTAATACCATTGTAATGGTTTAGACAGGGTTCAATCATGGACTGTAGTAACACCATTGTAACGGTACGTCACGTGTTTGTACCCTATTTGAGTGGTGACGTCATCATATTCCACACAGGAAGAAGGCGTGGCCAAGGCAGACGAACTGAACAAGTTGTCAGATCCAGGAACGGAAGCTCTCACGCGCCGAGTCTTTCAGGAGTTTATCATGGACGCCAGGTCGGTAACCTCAACGACACCGTCAAACTGACGATACTGACAACTGCGGGTAAACCGTTGGGGTTGTTGGGTCGAGCGTTCAGAGAGTAAACACAGAGACCGGGACGTTTTAGTCAGTAAAGTTTCTATTACCATACCCTGGGTTAGACCTGAGATACCACACAACCCTGTTGACTATATGGTGGAAACTGACTACCCTGTTGACTATATGGTGGAAACTGACTACCCTGTTGACTATATGGTGGAAACTGACTACCCTGGGTTAGACCTGAGATACCACACAACCCTGTTGACTATATGGTGGAGACTGACTACCCTGGGTTAGACCTGAGATACCACTCAACCCTGTTGACTATATGGTGGAAACTGACTACCCTGTTGACTATATGGTGGAGACTGACTACCCTGTTGACTATATGGTGGAGACTGACTACCCTGTTGACTATATGGTGGAGACTGACTACCCTGTTGACTATATGGTGGAGACTGACTACCCTGTTGACTATATGGTGGAAACTGACTACCCTGTTGACTATATGGTGGAAACTGACTACCCTGTAGACTATATGGTGGAAACTGACTACCCTGTTGACTATATGGTGGAAACTGACTACCCTGTAGACTATATGGTGGAAACTGACTACCCTGTAGACTATATGGTGGAAACTGACTACCCTGTTGACTATATGGTGGAAACTGACTACCCTGTTGACTATATGGTGGAGACTGACTACCCTGTTGACTATATGGTGGAGACTGACTACCCTGTAGACTATATGGTGGAAACTGACTACCCCTGTTGACTATATGGTGGAAACTGACTACCCCTGTTGACTATATGGTGGAAACTGACTACCCCTGTTGACTATATGGTGGAGACTGACTACCCTGTAGACTATATGGTGGAAACGGACTACCCCTGTTGACTATATGGTGTGTCCTGGTACTAATAGTAACTCAAACGTGTGTGTGTGTGTGTGTGTGTGTGTGTGTGGTTGTGTGTGTGTGTGTGTGTGTGTGTGTGTGTGTGTGTGTGTGTGTGTGTGTGTGTGTGTGTGTGTGTGTGTGTGTGTGGTTGTGTGTGTGTGTGTGTGTCCTGCTGCAGGAGATTCATAGCCTTTGCAGAAGGGAAAGTGAGAATGAACCATCTGACCATGTTGGATAAGAAACGTCTGACCATGTGTAAACAGGAGCTGGTTGGTGCCCTGGCCTCTAGACCCTACCTTCTGAGACAGTATTGTTGAATGGTGGTGGTGATGGTGATAATGGTGGTGATGATGGTGGTGATCGTGATGGTGATGATGGTGATGATGGTGGTGATGGTGATGATGATGGTGGTGGTGATGATGGTGGTGGTGATGATGATGATGATGATGGTGGTGATGATGGTGGTGATGGTGATGATGGTGATAATGGTGGTGATGGTGATAATGGTGGTGATGATGATAATGGTGGTGATGATGGTGATGATAATAATGGTGGTGGTGATGATAATGATGATGGTGATAATGGTGATGATGGTGGTGATGATAATAATGGTGGTGGTGATGGTGATGATAATGATGATGGTGATAATGGTGATGGTGATAATGGTGATGATAATAATGGTGATGATGGTGATGATGATGGTGATGATAATAATGGTGATGGTGGTGATGGTAATGATAATGATGGTGATGATGGTGATGATAATAATGGTGGTGGTGATGGTGATGATAATAATGGTGATGGTGGTGATGATAATAATGGTGATGGTGGTGATGATAATAGTGGTGATGGTGATGATAATAATGGTGATGATGGTGATGATAATAATGGTGGTGGTGATGGTGATGATAATAATGGTGATGGTGGTGATGGTAATGATGATAAGGGTGATGGTGGTGATGGTAATGATGATAATGGTGATGTGATGATGATAATGGTGATGGTGGGGATGATAATGATGGTGATGATGGTGATGATAATAATGGTGGTGGTGATGGTGATGATAATAATGGTGATGATGATGGTAATGATAATAATGGTGATGGTGATAATAATGGTGATGATAATGATAATGGTGATGGTGGTGATGATGGTGATGATGGTGATGCTAATGATGGTGATGATGGTGATTATAATAATGGTGATAATGGTGATGATGATAATGGTGATGTGATGATGATAATGGTGATGGTGGTGATGATAATGATGGTGATGATGTTCCTCCTACAGGAGAGTATGGTCGGAAAGGCAGAAACCATCTCAGAGGGGAAGAGGAAGGCTCGCAGTATGAAGGAGATGTTGCAGGAGGCTCTAAAACTCACACAGAAACTGAGATTCCTAGTGGAAGAGGTGTGTGTGTGTGTGTGTGTGTGTGTGTGTGTGTGTGTGTGTGTGTGTGTGTGTCTGTGTGCGAGTACCATATTGACAGTGTGTATCCCAGACATGACACTGAGCTGGTTTCTCTCCTATCTCTCTCTATTAGCCCCAGCATACCATCCCAGATGTGTTTGTGTGGATGCTGAGTAACAACAAGCGTGTGGCGTATGCCCGCATCTCTGCCCGTGACTTGCTCTACTCTGCCAGCCCCGAGGAGAGAGGCAAAGACTGTGGCAAGATCCAGACTTTATACCTGAAGGTAAAGAGACTCACAGCAGTCATGGCTGTTCTTGTTTCCAGCACCTCTCTGATTATTTTTTGGGATGTGCTTAAACTCATTATTTTCACAAACAGGCTGAGTAGAGAGCATACTGTAGATGTCCTTATAATATAGCTCATTTACATTTTAATTCATGGGTTTTATACAGTACCAGTCAAAAGTTTGGAAACACCTACTCATTCCAGGGTTTTTATTTATATTTACTATTTTGTACATTGTAGAATAATACTAAAGATATCAAAACGATGTTAAACAAATCAAAATATATTTTATATTTGACATTTTTCAAAGTAGCCACCCTTTGCCTTGATGACAGCTTTGCATTCTCTCAACCAGCTTCACGAGGTAGTCACCTGGAATGCATTGTGCCTTCTTAAAAGTTAATTTGTGGAATTTCTTTCCTTCTTAATGCGTTTGAGCCAATCAGTTGTGTTGTGACAAGGTAGAGGTGGTATACAGAATATAGCCCTATTTGCTGAAAGACCAAGTTCATATTACGGCAAGAACAGCAATCCAGGTGAAGCTGGTTGAGAGAATGCAAAGAGTGCGCAAAGCTGTCATCATGGTGGCTATTTGAAGAATCTCAAATATAAAATTGATTTTGATTTGTTTAAAACTTTTTTTGGTTACTACATAATTCCATATGTGTTATTTCATGGTTTTGATATCTTTAGTATTATTCTACAATGTAGAAAATAGTAAAAAATAAAGAAAAACCCTGGAATGAGTAGGTGTTTCCAAACTTTTGACTGGTACTGCATACCAGTAGAAGTGATTTTCACAGCCACTATGAGGACCCCGGGCAAAGTAGTGTTCTATATAGGGATTAGGGTGCACAGTTTGATGATGTCCTCTCCTTTAGTGCCCCAGCCCCCAGGGAAGACTAGCTGGCTGGTCAGTTCAGTCCAAATGTGCTACACTATATAGTAAATAGAGTGCCATTCTTGTGATGTTCACTTTTTCTGCCCCAGCCCCCAGGGAAGCGTGTAGCAGGCTGGTCAATTCAGGCCAAACTGGACGTGTACCTGTGGCTGGGCAGCTACAAAGACTCCTCTCATATGCTGGATAACCTGCCTGGAGGGTTTGAGCCCAAAGGGGGCGCCACTGAGGAGCAGCTTCTACCTGGCATCCTACCTGTACATCTGGTATATAGAGGTACGATAGATAGAGAGAGAGAGAGAGAGATACAGACAGTTAGACAGACAGAGAGAGGGAGGGAGAGAGAGACAGACAGACAGACAGACAGACAGACAGACAGACAGACAGACAGACAGACAGACAGACAGACAGACAGACAGACAGACAGACAGAGACATACATATAAACAAACAGACAGACAGACAGACAGACAGACAGACAGACAGACAGACAGACAGACAGACAGACAGACAGACAGACAGAGACATACATATAAACAAACAGACAGACAGACAGACAGACAGACAGACAGACAGACAGACAGACAGACAGACAGACAGACAGACAGAGAGACAGACACAGAGAGAGAGGGAAAGACAGACAGACAGAGAGAGAGAGAGAGAGACAGACAGACAGACAGACAGACAGACAGACAGACAGACAGACAGACAGACAGACAGACAGACAGACAGAGAGAGAGAGACAGACAGAGACAGACAGACAGACAGACAGACAGACACACACATTGATTTTGGGAGTAATAACCTGCTTCTCCTCTCTCCAGACGAGCACAAGTTCCAGATGCGCGCCCACATGTACCAGGCTCGAGGGCTGATGGCAGCAGACTCTACAGGACTCTCAGACCCCTTCGCCAGGGTCACCTTCCTGACACACAGCCACACCACGGCCGTAAGGTCCACAAACTCTCGTAGGATGGGATCTAGCTACAGAGAAGGTCCCTAAGAAGAAAAGGGCTTTTGAGGGGTGTAGTTCTAACCAGGGTTGGAGTTATCCATCTGTTTTCATTCAATTCATTAGATGAGCTAAGTTTCCAAGTGCTATTTACTTTCAGTGTTTTTTTATTCCTGAATTGGACTTTCGATTCATTTCCTGATTTACTAACCCCATCCATGTTTCATAGTACTACCTCTGACCCAATCTGTGGCACTAAGTGCTCCCTGTGACCCCAGTCGTAGTTCTAAGTGCTCCCTGTGACCCCAGTCGTAGTTCTAAGTGCTCCCTATGACCCCAGTCGTAGTTCTAAGTGCTCCCTGTGACCCCAGTCGTAGTTCTAAGTGCTCCCTGTGACCCCAGTCGTAGTTCTAAGTGCTCCCTGTGACCCCAGTCGTAGTTCTAAGTGCTCCCTATGACCCCAGTCGTAGTTCTAAGTGCTCCCTATGACCCCAGTCGTAGTTCTAAGTGCTCCCTATGACCCCAGTCGTAGTTCTAAGTGCTCCCTATGACCCCAGTCGTAGTTCTAAGTGCTCCCTGTGACCCCAGTCGTAGTTCTAAGTGCTCCCTATGACCCCAGTCGTAGTTCTAAGTGCTCCCTGTGACCACCGTCGTAGTTCTAAGTGCTCCCTATGACCCCAGTCGTAGTTCTAAGTGCTCCCTATGACCCCAGTCGTAGTTCTAAGTGCTCCCTATGACCCCAGTCGTAGTTCTAAGTGCTCCCTGTGACCCCAGTCGTAGTTCTAAGTGCTCCCTATGACCCCAGTCGTAGTTCTAAGTGCTCCCTGTGACACCAGTCGTAGTTCTAAGTGCTCCCTCTGACCCCAGTCGTAGTTCTAAGTGCTCCCTATGACCCCAGTCGTAGTTCTAAGTGCTCCCTGTGACCCCAGTCGTAGTTCTAAGTGCTCCCTGTGACCCCAGTCGTAGTTCTAAGTGCTCCCTATGACCCCAGTCGTAGTTCTAAGTGCTCTCTGTGCCTCTTAGATCATCAACCAGACGTTAACCCCGACCTGGAACCAGATGTTGTTGATGACCCAGGTCACGCTGCACGGAGACCTAGCGCACCTGGAGCAGGAGCCGCCGTGCGTCGTCATCGAGGTGTATGACGACGATGCTTTGGTGAGCTAACAAACCAACCAACCCGCCCCCACACCTTCTCTCTGACGTTACGATAGGCCTTCATTTCAACAGACACACTGCCAGTCTGTTTCTGATCTCTTGTTGCTCACGTTGGCAAGAGATCAGAAACAGACTGGCACCCAGGATATCATTTCATCCCTTAAAGTGTAAAGTTTAAAGGTTAAATAAAAATCAAAGGTGAAAATATATTGGTTTAAGTGAATCCCTTGACGACAGTGACCTTTACAGAATTGATTTATAACCCAGTTGGAGTGTCTCGTTTTGGGACAGACTATTAAAATTGGGTAGCTACCCAGCACCCATAAGGATTTGTCTCTTGTGCTCTGAGATTTAAGCACATATTTATTCACCTCTATGTATCTTGTGCTTCTTTCCCCCCCCCCCCCCAGGGCAAGGCAGAGTACCTGGGCAGCACGGTGGCAGTGCCCGTGGTGAGGGTGTCAGAGCAGCCCTACTCTCCTCCCCAGCTCCAGTACAGTCCTCTGTTTTCTGGATCCCAGTCTGGAGGAGAACTGCTGGGGGCCTTTGAGCTCATACAGGTAGATCCCTACTGGAGACTGAGGCACAACATGAAACCCTATTCCCTATATAGTGCAATGGATGTGTTTGTTTTGTATTCTGTCAAGCTGAGTCGAGGGGGAATTCATAGTTTAGTAATGCTGAGTCGAGGGGGAATTCATAGTTTAGTAAAGCTGAGTCGAGGGGGAATTCATAGTTTAGTAAAGCTGAGTCGAGGGGGGAATTCATAGTTTAGTAAAGCTGAGTCGAAGGGGGAATTCATAGTTTAGTAATGCTGAGTCGAGGGGGAATTCATAGTTTAGTAAAGCTGAGTCGAGGGGGAATTCATAGTTTAGTAAAGCTGAGTCGAGGGGGAATTCATAGTTTAGTAAAGCTGAGTCGAGGGGGAATTCATAGTTTAGTAAAGCTGAGTCGAGGGGGAATTCATAGTTCAGTAAAGCTTAGTCGAGGGGGAATTCATTGTTTAGTAATGCTGAGTCGAGGGGGAATTCATAGTTTAGTAAAGCTGAGTCGAGGGGAAATTCATAGTTTAGTAAAGCTGAGTCGAGGGGAATTTCATAGTTTAGTAAAGCTGAGTCGGGGGAATTCATTGTTTAGTAATGCTGAGTCGAGGGGGAATTCATTGTTTAGTAATGCTGAGTCGAGGGGGAATTCATTGTTTAGTAATGCTGAGTCGAGGGGGAATTCATAGTTTAGTAATGCTGAGTCGAGGGGGAATTCATAGTTTAGTAAAGCTGAGTCGAGGGGGAATTCATAGTTTAGTAAAGCTGAGTCGAGGGGGAATTCATTGTTTAGTAAAGCTGAGTCGAGGGGGGAATTCATAGTTTAGTAAAGCTGAGTCGAGGGGGAATTCATAGTTTAGTAAAGCTGAGTCGAGGGGGAATTCATTGTTTAGTAAAGCTGAGTCGAGGGGGAATTCATAGTTTAGTAAAGCTGAGTCGAGGGGGAATTCATTGTTTAGTAAAGCTGAGTCGAGGGGGAATTCATAGTTTAGTAAAGCTGAGTCGAGGAGGAATTCATTCTGTGCTTTTTCCTCTCGCTCCATGATTTTTTTCTCCCACTCTGTGAGTAGTGGTTGTTTCATTGCTATTCATCTCATAGATCCCAGAGTCAGGAGAAGAGTATCTGCCTGCGCTGGACGAACCAGACGGTCAGATCTACCCTGTACCCGGCAACATCAGACCTGTACTGAGCAGGTATCGATTAGAGGTGAGAGGAAGATCAACCAACCGACTGGAGTGCAGTAACTCTAGAATAGATGGCAGAGTATTATTCCACTGTGTATTAGCTGGAATGGTCTGGGGTATGATATGTTTTGTGTATGTATAGTCGTGGCCAAAAGTTTTGAGAATGACACAAATATTACATTTCCACAAAGTTTGCTGCTTCAGTGTCTTTAGATATTTTTGTCAGATGTTACTATGGAATACTGAAGTATAATTACAAGCATTTCATAAGTGGCAAAAAGCTTTTATTGACAATTACATGAAGTTGATGCAAAGAGTCAATATTTGCAGTGTTGACTCTTCTTTTTCAAGACCTCTGCAATCCGCCCTGGCATGCTGTCAATTAACTTCTGGGCCACATCCTGACTGATGGCAGCCCATTCTTGCATAATCAATGCTTGGAGTTTGTCAGAATTTGTGGGTTTTTGTTTGTCCACCCGCCTCTTGAGGATTGGCCACAAGTTCTCAATGGGATTAAGGTCTGGGGAGTTTCCTGGCCATGGACCCAAAATATCGATGTTTTGTTCCCCAAGCCACTTAGTTATCACTTTTGCCTTATGGCAGGGTGCTCCATCATGCTGGAAAAGTCATCGTTTGTCACCAAAATTAATATTTGCGTCATTCTCAAAACTTTTGGCCACGACTGTACTTTGTTTGGTTATTCCTATGGGATATTAAAGGATTCTATTCTGGGTGTTGTGACGGTGTTCTCTATGTCATCCAGGTGTTGTGACGGTGTTCTCTATGTCGTCCAGGTGTTGTGACGGTGTTCTCTATGTCATCCAGGTGTTGTGACGGTGTTCTCTATGTCGTCCAGGTGTTGTGACGGTGTTCTCTATGTCATCCAGGTGTTGTGACGGTGTTCTCTATGTCATCCAGGTGTTGTGACGGTGTTCTCTATGTCATCCAGGTGTTGTGACAGTGTTCTCTATGTCGTCCAGGTGTTGTTCTGTGTGCTGTGACGGTGTTCTCTATGTCGTCCAGGTGTTGTTCTGGGTGTTGTGACGGTGTTCTCTATGTCGTCCAGGTGTTGTTCTGGGTGTTGTGACGGTGTTCTCTATGTCGTCCAGGTGTTGTGACGGTGTTCTCTATGTCGTCCAGGTGTTGTGACGGTGTTCTCTATGTCGTCAAGGTGTTGTTCTGGGTGTTGTGACGGTGTTCTCTATGTCGTCCAGGTGTTGTGACGGTGTTCTCTATGTCGTCCAGGTGTTGTGACGGTGTTCTCTATGTCGTCCAGGTGTTGTTCTGTGTGCTGTGACGGTGTTCTCTATGTCGTCCAGGTGTTGTTCTGGGTGTTGTGACGGTGTTCTCTATGTCATCCAGGTGTTGTGACGGTGTTCTCTATGTCGTCCAGGTGTTGTGACGGTGTTCTCTATGTTGTCCAGGTGTTGTTCTGGGTGTTGTGACGGTGTTCTCTATGTTGTCCAGGTGTTGTTCTGGGTGTTGTGACGGTGTTCTCTATGTCGTCCAGGTGTTGTTCTGGGTGTTGTGACGGTGTTCTCTATGTCGTCCAGGTGTTGTTCTGGGTGTTGTGACGGTGTTCTCTATGTCGTCCAGGTGTTGTTCTGGGTGTTGTGACGGTGTTCTCTATGTCGTCCAGGTGTTGTGACGGTGTTCTCTATGTCATCCAGGGTTTGACGGTGTCTCTATGTCGTCCAGGTTGTGACGGTGTTCTCTATGTCGTCCAGGTGTTGTGACGGTGTTCTCTATGTCGTCCAGGTGTTGTGACGGTGTTCTCTATGTCGTCCAGGTGTTGTGACGGTGTTCTCTATGTCATCCAGGTGTTGTGACGGTGTTCTCTATGTCGTCCAGGTGTTGTGACGGTGTTCTCTATGTCATCCAGGTGTTGTGACGGTGTTCTCTATGTCGTCCAGGTGTTGTGACGGTGTTCTCTATGTCGTCCAGGTGTTGTTCTGGGTGTTGTGACGGTGTTCTCTATGTCGTCCAGGTGTTGTTCTGGGTGTTGTGACGGTGTTCCCTATGTCGTCCAGGTGTTGTTCTGTGTGCTGTGACGGTGTTCTCTATGTCGTCCAGGTGTTGTTCTGGGTGTTGTGACGGTGTTCTCTATGTCGTCCAGGTGTTGTTCTGGGGCCTGAGGGAGCTGAAGAAGGTGCAGCTCCTGTCTGTGGACCGTCCCCAGGTGTTTATAGAGTGTGCTGGGAAAGGCCTACGTTCCTCTGTTATCCAGAGCTACAAGACCAACCCAAACTTCACCACACTGGTGGACGCCTTTGACCTGGTAACTAACATATCCTTCTCATTTTAATATTATACAATGTCCACTTCTGCTGTTGGTCAGTCATCCTCAAGGACATCAGACCTGACTTGGGTCAACTTGCCTAAAGTAGCTTGTTTACAAGTCTGCCCACTGTTAACGGGGTAGGATAGTAGACAGGTGTTATCTGTAACGGGGTAGGATAGTGGACAGGTGTTATCTGTTAACGAGGCAGCATAGTGGACAGGAGTTATCTGTTAACTAGGTAGAATAGTGGACAGTTGTTATCTGTTAACACCTGTCCACTATTTCACCTCGTTAACAGATAACTCCTGTCCACTATTCTACCTCGTTATCTGGTCATGAGGTAGAATAGTGGACAGGTGTTATCTGGTCATGAGGTAGGATAGTGGACAGGTTTTATCTGTTAACGAGGTAGAAGGGTGGACAGGTGTAATCTGTTAACGAGGTAGAATAGTGGACAAGTGTGATCTGTTAACACCTGTCCACTATTCTACCTCGTTAACAGATCACACTTGTCCACTAATCTACCTCGTTAACAGATCACACTTGTCCACTATTCTACCTCGTTAACAGATTACACCTGTCCACTATTCTACCTCGTTAACAGATAACACCTGTCCACAAATCTACCTCGTTATCTGTTAACGAGGTAGAATAGTGGACAGGTGTGATCTGTTAACGAGGTAGAATAGTGGACATGTGTTATCTGCGTCCCACATGACTCCTTATGTCCTTTAGTTCTCTAGTCAAAAGTAGTGCACTATATAGGGAACGGGGTGCCATTTGGGACACAGACAGAGATACATGCAGAGTTGGCCTGACCTTCAATCTTGATCTTGTCCCTGTCTGTCCCCTTCCCCACAGGAGCTGCCTGAGAATGAGAACCTTCACCCTCCCCTGAACATCAGTGTGGTGGACTGGCGAGCATTCGGACGCTCCACCGTGGTGGGAAACTACACCATCAACAACCTGAAGCCCTTCAAATACACCGCTCCTCCCGTGCTGTCCGCGCCAACCTCACCACGGGGACCTGACAGCAGAGACGGTAAACGTCAAATCCTACAAACGGTTTCTTGTTGTAACAACGTCTTTTCAACCAGTTTTGTCCGCTGGGATAGAGACTGTTGAACGGGACTTTCAGGTGATGCTGTTTTACCGACTGTTGAACAGGACTTTCAGGTGATGCTGTTTTACCGACTGTTGAAGGGGGACTTTCAGGTGATGCTGTTTTACCGACTGTTGAACAGGACTTTCAGGTGATGCTGTTTTACCGACTGTTGAACAGGACTTTCAGGTGATGCTGGGACTTTCAGGTGATGCTGTTTACCGACTGTTGAACGGGACTTTCAGGGGATACTGTTTTACCGACTGTTGAACGGGACTTTCAGGTGATGCTGTTTTACCGACTGTTGAACAGGACTTTCAGGTGATGCTGTTTTACCGACTGTTGAACGGGACTTTCAGGTGATGCTGTTTTACCGACTGTTGAACGGGACTTTCAGGTGATGCTGTTTACCACCCCTGGTGTGCTGTGTGTTTTCAGATTTAGAGATGATGCCCCAGTCTAATGTAGACAGTGTAATCCCTTTGTCATCTGAGGATGTCTCAATTAACATCTACCAAGAGATCTCTCCTACACCACCACCACCACCCGAACCAGACAAGAAGCAAAAGGTGAGAGGAAGAAAGACACACACACACATACACACATACACACACATACACACACACACACACACACACACACACACACACACACACACACACACACACATTCACACACATTCACACACACACACACACACACACACACACACACACACACACACACACACACATACACACACACACATACACACACACATTCACACACACACACACACACACACACACACACACACACACACACACACACACACTAACAAACATTCTCCGTCTAAAACAGGAATGGAGGAAAAGCTCTCGGAAGTCGACTAAGAGAAGGAAGCGTACCGTAGCAGATGAGTCTGGGGATAACGTCCTCGACTGGTGGTCCAAGTATTACGCTTCAGTAGATAAGATCCAGCAGGTAAGGCTATCCAAAACACCTAGATTATCGTCCATATGTTTTGAACTGTAGTCGGTCCATAGAGATGGACTGGAGAGCACCACTCCCTATCTTTGTCGTAACGGCATGTGTGAGCGAAACCCTCTACGGAACTAAACCAGTGAGAACCTCCGTTCCCTCTCCAGGCCAAGCAGAAGGAGGTACATCCTTTTCCACACGTCTATGATAACGGTGAGTAAAGAGCTTTTTTTATACAAACGTTCCATACAGAAACTTTTCAAACAACTGATTGACTGTTCAAATGAAATGAAATTGTTCGTTCGTCACATGCTTTGTAAACAACAGGTGTAGACTAACAGTGAAATGCTGACAGGTCCTTCACAACCATGAAATGCTGACAGGTCCTTCACAACAATGAAATGCTGACAGGTCCTTCACAACAATGAAATGCTGACAGGTCCTTCACAACAATGAAATGCTGACAGGTCCTTCACAACAATGAAATGCTGACAGGTCCTTCACAACAATGAAATGCTGACAGGTCCTTCACAACAATGAAATGCTGACAGGTCCTTCACAACCATGAAATGCTGACAGGTCCTTCACAACCATGAAATGCTGACAGGTCCTTCACAACCATGAAATGCTGACAGGTCCTTCACAACCATGAAATGCTGACAGGTCCTTCACAACAGTGAAATGCTGACAGGTCCTTCACAACCATGAAATGCTGACAGGTCCTTCACAACCATGAAATGCTGACAGGTCCTTCACAACAGTGAAATGCTGACAGGTCCTTCACAACCATGAAATGCTGACAGGTCCTTCACAACAATGAAATGCTGACAGGTCCTTCACAACAATGAAATGCTGACAGGTCCTTCACAACAATGAAATGCTGACAGGTCCTTCACAACAATGAAATGCTGACAGGTCCTTCACAACAATGAAATGCTGACAGGTCCTTCACAACAATGAAATGCTGACAGGTCCTTCACAACAATGCGGAGAGACATTGTTGCGAAATATTAGAAAAATAATAACACAAGGAATAAATCCACAATGAGTAACGATACCAGGCTATATACACAGGATACCAGGCTATATACACAGGGTACCAGGCTATATACACAGGGTACCAGGCTATATACACGGGGTACCAGGCTATATACACGGGGTACCAGGCTATATACACGGGGTACCAGGCTATATACACGGGGTACCAGGCTATATACACAGGGTACCAGGCTATATACACGGGGTACCAGGCTATATACACAGGGTACCAGGCTATATACACAGGGTACCAGGCTATATACATGGGGTACCAGGCTATATACACGGGGTACCAGGCTATATACACGGGGTACCAGGCTATATACACAGGGTACCAGGCTATATACACAGGGTACCAGGCTATATACACAGGGTACCAGGCTATATACACGGGGTACCAGGCTATATACACGGGGTACCAGGCTATATACACGGGGTACCAGGCTATATACACGGGGGTACCAGGCTATATACACGGGGTACCAGGCTATATACACAGGGTACCAGGCTATATACACAGGGTACCAGGCTATATACACAGGGTACCAGGCTATATACACAGGGTACCAGGCTATATACACAGGGTACCAGGCTATATACACAGGGTACCAGGCTATATACACAGGGTACCAGGCTATATACACAGGGTACCAGGCTATATACACAGGGTACCAGGCTATATAGACAGGATACCAGGCTATATAGACAGGATACCAGGCTATATACACAGGGTACCAGGCTATATACACAGGTACCAGGCTATATACACAGGGTACCAGGCTATATACACAGGGTACCAGGCTATATACACAGGGTACCAGGCTATATACACAGGGTACCAGGCTATATACACGGGGTACCAGGCTATATACACGGGGTACCAGGCTATATACACGGGGTACCAGGCTATATACACGGGGTACCAGGCTATATACACAGGGGTACCAGGCTATATACACAGGGTACCAGGCTATATACACAGGCTACCAGGCTATATACACAGGGTACCAGGCTATATACACAGGATACCAGGCTATATACACAGGGTACCAGGCTATATACACAGGGTACCAGGCTATATACACAGGGTACCAGGGTATATACACAGGGTACCAGGCTATATACACAGGGTACCAGGCTATATACACGGGGTACCAGGCTATATACACGGGGTACCAGGCTATATACAGGGGGTACCAGGCTATATACACAGGGTACCAGGCTATATACACAGGGTACCAGGCTATATACACAGGGTACCAGGCTATATACAGGGGGTACCAGGCTATATACAGGAGGTACCAGGCTATATACACACAGGATACCAGGCTATATACACAGGGTACCAGGCTATATACACAGGGTACCAGGCTATATACACAGGATACCAGGCTATAAACACAGGGTACCAGGCTATATACACGGGGTACCAAGCTATATACAGGGGGTACCAGGCTATATACACGGGGTACCAGGCTATATACACGGGGTTCCAGGCTATATACACGGGGTACCAGGCTATATACACAGGGTACCAGGCTATATACACGGGGTACCAGTACCGAGCCAATGTGCAGGGGTACGAGGTAATGAGGTAGATATATACTTACAGTATAGCTAGGGGTAAAGTAACTAGACAACAGGATAGATAATAGACAGAAACAGCAGTATACTGTAGGTAGGGGTAAAGGATAGATAATAGACAGTAACAGCAGTATACTGTAGGTAGGGGTAAAGGATAGATAATAGACAGTAACAGCAGTATACTGTAGGTAGGGGCAAAGGATAGATAATAGACAGTAACAGCAGTATACTGTAGGTAGGGGTAAAGGATAGATAATAGACAGTAACAGCAGGATACTGTAGGTAGGGGTAAAGGATAGATAATAGACAGTAACAGCAGTATACTGTAGGTAGGGGTAAAGGATAGTTAATAGACAGTAACAGCAGTATACTGTAGGTAGGGGTAAAGGATAGATAATAGACAGTAACAGCAGTATACTGTAGGTAGGGGTAAAGGATAGATAATAGACAGTAACAGCAGTATACTGTAGGTAGGGGTAAAGGATAGATAATAGACAGTAACAGCAGTATACTGTAGGTAGGGGTAAAGGATAGATAATAGACAGTAACAGCAGTATACTGTAGGTAGGGGTAAAGGATAGATAATAGACAGTAACAGCAGTATACTGTAGGTAGGGGTAAAGGATAGATAATAGACAGTAACAGCAGTATACTGTAGGAAGGGGTAAAGGATAGATAATAGACAGTAACAGCAGTATACTGTAGGTAGGGGTAAAGGATAGATAAGACAGTAACAGCAGTATACTGTAGGTAGAGGTAAAGGATAGATAATAGACAGTAACAGCAGTATACTGTAGGTAGGGGTAAAGGATAGATAATAGACAGTAACAGCAGTATACTGTAGGTAGGGGTAAAGGATAGATAATAGACAGTAACAGCAGTATACTGTAGGTAGGGGTAAAGGATAGTTAATAGACAGTAACAGCAGTATACTGTAGGTAGGGGTAAAGGATAGATCAGGGGTGTCAAACGTCCGGCCCACGGGCCGGATCAGGCCCGCAAAGGGATTTAATCCGGCCCGCGAGATGATTTTGTAAAGTATAAAAATGAGCTGCAATTTTTCAATAAAAGAAACTACTGTTCCAATTGCGTCCACTGGATGGCGCAATAGCAATTGTGTTAAGCAAGCAAACCGTTTATACCGGAGCAGAGCAAGTAGGTCAAGCAAGTGCAGCCAGTCCGGATGAGCTACTTTGTTTTGCCCGCGATATTTATTACGGCTTCTACTTTTAACATGATGTGCTTTGGCACCCTCATTGCCCCAATATGTCTCTGTCAAAAAAGAGAAAAGTGGACGCAGAGTGTTCCAAGAAAACTGGTCATCCTCCTATTTATTGACGGAATTGAATGGGAAAGCTGTATGTTTGGTGTGTTTACAGCATGTTGCAGTGCTGAAAGAGTATAACCTTCGTCGCCACTATTTGAGTCTTCATGCCGACAAATATGACAACTTTCAAGGACAGCGGAGAAGAGAGAAGGTGAATGAACTGTTGGCGGGTCTGAAGAAACAGCAGTCTGTGTTTACTCACAGCCGAGACATCAGTGACGCTGCAGTGAAAGCTAGCTACCTCATTGCTAATGAAATCGCAGTGGCTTCAAAACCATTTAGTGCGGGTGAATTTGTAAAAACATGCATGATGAAGGCAGCGGAGATTGTGTGCCCTGAAAAGTGCCAGGCTTTTGCAAATATCAGCCTGACAAGAAACACAGTTGCAGACAGGATTTCCGATCTTTCAGTGGATTTGGACAGCCAGTTGAAGCAAAAAGTAAAGTCATTTATTGGGTTTTCAGTTGCAATTGATGAAAGCACGGACATTACAGATGTTGCACAACTGGCCATTTTCATCCGCGGAGTTGATGACACATTGACCATCACCGAGGAGTTCGTGGAGTTGGTGCCGATGACAGATACAACGACAGCAGCTGATATTTTCACCGCACTCGTCGGCGCGCTGGACAGGCTCGGGGTGGACTGGTCCCGCGCTGTCGGCCTGGCTACAGATGGTGCGCCCTCAATAATCGGGAAAAAAGCAGGCGTTGTGACAAAGTTCAGAGAGAAAGTGCAATCTGCAAATGGAGGACGTGATTTTTGGACTTTTCACTGTATTTTGCACCAGGAGGCTTTGTGTTGCAAGTCATTAAAGATGGATAACGTCATGAAGAAGGTCATCCAAACTGTTAATTTCATCCGATCCAGAAGCCTGAATCACCGTCAGTGTGACAGCCTTCTCAGAGAGAAAGACCACATCTATGGCCTGCCACACTGAGGTAAGATGGTTAAGAGGTGCTGTGCTTAGGCGTTTCTTTGATTTACGAGAAGAAATTGAACAGTTCATGGAAGAAAAGGACAAACCAGTGTTAGAATTTCATTCCGCAGAATGGATGCAGGACCTTGCATTTATGGTGGATGTTACAGAGCACCTGAATAACTTGAACAAACAGCTGCAAGGGCGCAACAAAGTCGTCACGCAGTATTATGACAGCATACGTTCTTTCAAGTTGAAGCTGTCATTGTGGGAGACGCAACTCGCCGGTGGTGATGCAGCTCACTTCCCCTGTCTGAAAAATGTGTGCGCGACCCAACATGTGGCAGACGGTTCAAAGATAAAATAACGTGACTGTTACGGGAGTTTGAGCAACGCTTTCAGATTTTTGGTGAACTGGAGAAAGACTTCAACGTTTTTTGCTCGCCATTCACCGTGAATCCCTCTGATCTGCCCGTCAGCATCCAACTTGAAATAATAGACTTGCAGTGTGACTCGGATATGAAGGGCAAATTTGCAGCAGCTGGCTTGGACACATTTTATCAGAATCTCTTGCCAGGTTACCCCAACTTGACAGCCCTCGCTGCAAAACTGTTGTGCATGTTTGGAACCACATATCTTTGTGAGCAAGTTTTCTCTGTAATGAGCATAAATGAAACAAAGCTGCGCTCAAGGCTCACGCACAAGCACTTGAATCACATCCTGAAGTTGGCTGCCACTCAGGATGTGACGCCTGATATTGATGCGCTGGTGAAAGCTAAAAGATGCCAGGTATCAGGAGTCAAATAAACTATGCAACCCCACTTAAAGTGCTGCATGAGACACCCTGATATAGTTCTGTGATCTGTGATATACTTCTGTGAATCACTGAGGCATTGTATGTTTGTGTGTTCTTTTTCTTTAGAATTTTCAAATAAACTTGAGGTGTTTTATGATTAATAGTGATGTTGTGCTTGTACTATTGTGGACACACTGTCCTCAGGCTCCAGCTTTATATTTTATGTTGATCGTATTAAAACAAAGAAAACAATCTGAAGTTGTTGTTTTTAAGTTATATATATACCATGATTTTACCGGTCCGGCCCACTTGGGAATAGATTTTCCTCCATGTGGCCCCTGAGCTAAAATGAGTTTGACACCCCTGGGATAGATAATAGACAGTAACAGCAGCGTATGTGATGAGTCAAAAGAGTTTGTGTAAAAAGGCTCAATGCAGATAGTTAAATAGTTCACCAATAGCTGCCCAGACTAACTATTTATCAGTCTTATGGATTGGGGGTAGAAGCTGTTCAGGGTCCCGTTGGTTCCAGACATAGCTTGCTGCGTGGTAGCAGAGAGAACAGTCTATGACTTGAGTGCCGGAGTTTTTTGTTGTTGTTGTTGAGGTTTTTCGGAGTCTTTTGAGTTTCTTTTCTTCATGAATACAGTAACTTTGGACAGCGCCTCACCTCTCATTGTTGTGTATTACCGTATTTCCATTCCAAACCTTGCTGTCATTGTTGTGTATTACCGTATTTCCATTCCAAACCTTGCTGTCATTGTTGTGTATTACCGTATTTCCATTCCAAACCTTGCTGTCATTGTTGTGTATTACCGTATTTCCATTCCAAACCTTGCTGTCATTATTGTGTATTACTGTATTTCCATTCCAAACCTTGCTGTCATTATTGTGTATTACTGTATTTCATTCCAAACCTTGCTGTCATTATTGTGTATTACCGTATTTCCATTCCAAACCTTGCTGTCATTATTGTGTATTACTGTATTTCCATTCCAAACCTTGCTGTCATTGTTGTGTATTACAGTATTTCCATTCCAAATTTTGCTGTCATTGTTGTGTATTACAGTATTTCCATTCCAAACTTTGCTCTCCGATGGAGTAGACTCCTTGGGTAAGGATATGGCTAGCATAACAGTGGTAATTCATCACATGGTTCCTTGGGTAAGGATATGGCTAGCATAACAGTGGTAATTCATCACATGGTTCCTTGGGTAAGGATATGGCTAGCATAACAGTAGTAATTTATCGCATGGTTCCTTGGGTAAGGATATGGCTAGCATAACAGTAGTAATTTATCGCATAGTTCCTTGGGTAAGGATATGGCTAGCATAACAGTAGTAATTTATCGCATGGTTCCTTCCTTCCCTCCTTCTATCAATCCTTTTTAGTGGCAAGTATAGGCCATTGCACCCCAATAGAATAGTGCTTTGGGGGAAGGCTGTGAAATACAATGGTTGTGGGGGAGAAGGCCTATGGGTGTCACAAGGTCGGTATCCGTAGATGGTGTTACACCTAGCAACCTATTTAGCAACCATAGCAAACTGTAATTGCACCTTGGTTGCTTGGTGCTTAATAATTCAGTTATTTTCCTACATCTAACTGGACATCTAGAGGTTTACTTTGTTGTTTATATATACAGTTGAAGTCGGAAGTTTACATACACCTTAGCCAAATACATTTAAACTCAGTTTTTACAATTCCTGATATTTAATCCCAGTAAAAATTCCCTGTCTTAGGTCAGTTAGGATCACCACTTTACTTTAAGAATGTGAATTGTCAGAATAATAGTAGAGAGAATTATTTATTTCAGCTTGTATTTCTTTCATGACATTCCCAGTGGGTCAGAAGTTTACAATTTTGGCCCATTCCTCCTGACAGAGCTGGTGTAACTGAGTCAGGTTTGTAGGCCTCCTTGCTCGCATACACTTTTTCAGTTCTGCCCACAAATTTTCTATAGGATTGAGGTCAGGGCTTTGTAATGGCCACTCCAATACCTCCTGCAGCAAAGCACCCCCACAACATGATGCTGCCACCACCGTGCTTCACAGTTGGGATGGTGTTCTTCGGCTTGTAAGCCTCCCCCTTTTTCCTACAAACATGACAATGGTCATTATGGCCAAACAGTTCTATTTTCTGTTTCATCAGACCAGAGGACATTTCTCCAAAAATGTACGATCTTTGTCCCCATGTACAGTTGCAAACCATAGTCTGACTTTTTTTATGGTGGTTTTGGAGTAGTGACTTCTTCCTTGCTGAGCGGCCTTTCAGGTTATGTCGATATAGGACTCGTTTTACTGTGGACATTGTGGTAAACCGTCCATCGCACCGTCTGGGGCAGTCGTGCCTTCATTAAGTCTGTGAGGGGAGAAGCTATTGCGGTAAAGTTAGGTACAAATCGACTGTAGTAGCCTGCTAACCCCAGGAATGACTTCACCTGCCTCTTGGTTCGGTGGACCGGCCATTCCCCAATGGCAGCGATTTTCTCAGGGCTTCACATTTCCCCTCCCGATCTGATAGCCCAGGTACTCCACCTCGGCATAGCCCAGCTTGCACTTGTGGGGGGGTTCGCGGTCAGACCTGCCTCCCTTAGCGCATCCACCACTGCCTGTAATCTACAAAGATGGGACTCCCAACTGTCACTGTGCACAATGATGTCATCCAAATAAGCAGTCGCGTACTCACAGTGCGGCCCCAAGACGCGGTCCATGAGTTCGCTAAATGGTCGCTGGCGCCTCGTGGAGCCCGAAAGGAAGAATCCGGTAGTGGTATAGCCCCTACGGGGTGGAGAAGGCCGTTGCCAGCGGCACATGCCAAAACCCCTTCGTCAGGTCCAAGGTGCTGACGTATCTCCGGGCCAGTGGAACCGGTTCCTGATCCGCTCCCTGGTTTTCTCCATCCCCAGGTGTGCCCCAAGCAGGTGGGTGTGGGCAAGCTGCAACACAGTCCTAACATCCTGGCTGGGTATGAGTAACAAGTCTTTTGTCTTTACTACCTAATACAATAAATTATGCTTGATGGCGAAGTGGGGGTAGCGCCACTCACTTACCCCAGGTAACAGCACGCCATCCACCGAAATCACCTGGCCCCTAGCGTTCTGGAGATTGGGGTCTTCTAACTGGGCCATCCCGAACTGACCTGTGAGGATTCCCGTGTCGGGAGGCCCGTCTAGGGCCTCCACCTCCCTAAAGGGGAGCCTGAGGTCTTCCTCACATGGTGGCTCGCTTGCCGGAGTGGGGTCGTCTCCCTCCTCCAGGTCCGACTCGGGCCCAGTGGACACCTCTCGTGGCGGGGGGTGGGTTGCACTGGCCACCATCCTTTTTCCTTTTCTTCCTACCTCACATGCGCGCCTCCCCAGGTCCCTCCTCCACAGTGCCTGGAAGAGAGGGAGGAGAACGGACACGGGCAGGTTATGAACAGCTCCCACACGCATCTGGCACTCTCCCCTTGGGGTGGTTATCCTCACTGGCACCGTTGGATACCTCTTCGTGTCCCCGTGTACACAGGACACTGTCACCTCCTCGTCCCCCGGTTCCTCCTTCCCCTCTCGTGTGAGCCACTGCGGGTGGGCCAGGGTCACCATGCTGCCGGAGTCCAGCAGAGCGCTGGTGTCGATGCCATTGATTCGTACAAGAACCATCGGAGGGGCCGTCTTGGTGTGCGCCCAACAGGAGGTGACGTAACTCGCCATCCGGTTTACCCCAGAGCTGGGGGATGCGGAGCGCTTGGCCTCCTCCCGGCCGGGACAGCTCCACGCGAGGTTCCCCGGCTCACCACACCCATAGCAGCGTCTCTGATCTAGGTCCAACAGCCGCTGATGTCATCGGTTTAGGTCACCCTCCCACTTCACAGCCTTGGCTGGTTCCGTCCGGGCCCCCTTCAGCCCCTCGCCTCTCTTTGTGTTGTTTGTCCCCCTTGCTGCATCCCCTCTCTCCGCTCAGGCCCCTCTCAGCAGGTCCTGGGTGTTCTGGTGAATTCCCACCGCGGTCAGCAATTCCTCCAGGCTCTGGGGGTTCTGCAGGCTCACCGTCTTCTTCATCTCGTATGGCAGCGCCCGAAGGTATTGGTCCAGGACGAGCTTGTCGATCATCGGAAGGGACGGTACGTCAGTCAGTAGCCAGCCCCTGGTCAGGCGCACCAGGTCGCTCATCTGAGCACGGGGGGAAAGGGTGGGGTCAAAGGCCCAGTGGTGGACCAGTTGTGCACGGCGTGCGAAACTGAATCCATAACGGCTCAGGATCTCACGTCTGAGTCCCTCATAATTCGCGGCCTGGTCAGTGTTCAAGTCAAAGTAGGTCTTCTGGGCCTTGGCTCGGTCCTTCTTCTCAGCTTTGGCTCTGTGTCTGTCTCACCCCGCTCTCTCCCGCGGTGTGCCACAGTTCTCCTTTTATTTGGCCTCCACGGCTGGTTGGCACTTTCCCCTAATTACCTCCACTTGGAGCCATCCGTGTCGGGGTGCCCAACCCGTGTACTCCCAGCAGAGGGAGCCAACATCGCAGCACGTACCTCCCCTCTATTACCATCCCCCGGGTTAGACCTCCTGGGATACCACAATATAGATTATTTTGTAACTGTTTCCTCCAGCATCTTCACAAGGTCCTTTGCTGTTGTTCTGGGATTGAATTGCACTTTTCGCACCAAAGCACGTTCATCTCTAGGAGACAGAACGCGTCTCCTTCCAGAGCGGTATGACGGCTGCGTGGTCCCATGATGTTTATACTGGCGTACTATTGTTTGTACGTGGTACCTTCAGGTGTTTGGAAATTGCTCCCAAGGATGAACCAGACTTGTGGAGGTCAGAAATTTTTTTCTGAGCTCTTGGCTGATTTCTTTTGATTTTCCCATGATGTCTGGCAAAGAGGCACTGAGCTTGAAGGTCAGTCTTGAAATACATCCACAGGTACACCTCCAATTGACTCAAATTATGTTAATTAGCCTATCAGAAGCATGACAACATTTTCTGGAATTTTCCAAGCTGTTTAAAGGCACAGTCAACTTAGTGTATGTAAACTTCTGACCCCCTGGAATTGTGATGCAGTGAATTATAAATTACTTGTGTCATGCAAAGTAGACGTCCTAACCGACTTGCCAAAACTATAGTTTGTTAACAAGAAATTTGTTTAGTGGTTGAAAAACATGTTTTAATGACTCCAACCTAAGTGTATGTAAACTTCCGATTTCAACTGTATGTGTGTGAATGTCAGTCATTTATTTCCTGTTGCCCTAGTCAGTGGACAGCAGGACGGAGACAAGAAGAAGAAACCAATATTGAAAGTCTCTCAGGAAGGTGTGTCCAAACTGGCAACTCTACAGGTAAAAGCTGCCGCATGTTCTCTGGTCCTGTCACAAGTAAAATACGGAGGTGTCATTAAATTACCCTTTTCAACCAATCATATAAGTGCACGTGTGTATTAGTTATTTGAAGCTTTGCTGTGTATGAATATGTACAGGTTGGTTTTTACTATGTTTCTGTGTATTGTAAGGTTATTAAAATGTTTAATATTGTCATGTTCTGATGAGATCACATTGATATGTAAACCCTCTAACTGTATAGCAGTGTGTATTTGTTCTGTACCATATTGCTGAGTATGAACGCTATGTAAATCCCCTGTAAGCTCTATGACAAGGAACTGGAGTCAGAGTTTGGTCCGTTTGATGACTGGGTCAACACCTTCGAGCTGTTCAGAGGGAAAGCCAACGACGAGGTGGGGCGTTCTAGTGAGGAGAGGTTTGTTGGGAAGTTCAAGGTGAGTGGTTCTGTGCGTTTTTTGTCATGAATCTTGTTCTGGAGGCAACGTTGCAAAACGGTCACCAGCTGGTACGGCCACAAAATCATAAAATCAGATTTTAAACCTAACCGTAACCACACTGCTAACCCTAATGTCTAATCCTAACCTTAAATTAAGACCGAAAAAGCAAATTTTTTTGAGTTTGCAGCTGGTCTATCTAACTGGAGATCACTCAGTTCTGCCTCCAGGACAAGACTCATGACAATAAACGTCCACCTGCGGTTCTAGCCTGGTCCCTGATCTGTTCAACTCCTATGACTTGGCAAGACAACACAAACCGATCTGGGGACCAGGCTACAGTGATTGGAATATTATGCTATGTAACCACTATAAAAGAATGCATTCGTTTTGGTCAGGGTCAGTAATGACGATCCAAACTCCTGTGTACACATCTAGGGTCGGTTCTGCTTGTACAAGCTAACTGAGGAAGATGATGAGTGGGAGGAGAGTCCAAACTCGAGCCAGTTTAAGATCACCCGAGGGATCCCACCCAACACCCCCGTCAAGGTTCTCATCAGGGTTTACATCGTATCTGTGAGTAGTGGTGGTAGTAGAACCTTTTGGGTTGACTGTGACCGTGAGAGATGTGTCACGTCATGTGTCATCATTGACCTGGGTCATCATGTTCCCTAGGGCACACTGTAGCAAAACATTTTGCAATGGAAGACAACAAAAAAATAAAACATATCTGTGTTATTTTCTTCCATTTGGTTCCAAATGAACACAACCCTGGCTATATCTGTTCGTCCCTCAGGCATCCAACCTCCACCCAGCCGATACTGATGGGAAGTCTGACCCCTACATCGTTCTGAGACTGGGGAAAACTGAGATAAAAGACAGAGACAACTACATCCCCAAGCAACTCAACCCAGTCTTTGGCAGGTGGGAGAATTAACTTCTATGGGTTACGTGGGACGCTACCTGCGGGACACAGCCAGTGAAATATCAGGCTGGCAAATTCAAAAACAACTAAATGTCATAATTCAACTTTCTCAAACATACAACTATTTTACACCATTTTAAAGATACACTTCTCCTTGATGTAACCACATTGTCCGATTTCAAAAAGGCTTTACAGCGAAAGCAAAACATTAGATTATGTTAGGATAGTACATAGACAAAAATAATCACACAGCCATTTTCCAAGCAAGGAGATGTGTCAATAAAACCCAAAACACAGCTAAATGAAGCACTAACTTTTGACGATCTTCATCAGATGACACTCCTAGGACATTATGTTACACAATACATGTATGTTTTGTTCGATAAAGTTCATATTTATATCCAAAAACAGCATTTTACATTGGCGCGTGATGTTCAGAAAATGTATTCCCACCAAAACCGCCGGTGAATGTGCACATCAATTTACAAAAATACTCATCATAAACGTTGACAAAATACATAACAATTATTTAAAGAATTATAGATAGAGAACTCCTGGATGCAACCGATGTGTCAGATTTTAAAATAGCTTTATGGAGAAAGCACATTTTTCAATATTCTGAGTACATAGCTCGCCATCACAGCAAGCTATACAGACACCCGCCAAGTTCGGGGTCACCTAAACTCAGAATTAGTATTATAAATATTGTTTTACCTTTGCTGATCTTTGTCAGAATGCACTCCCAGGACTGCTACTTCCACAAGAAATGTTGTTTTTGTTTGAAATAATCCATATTTACGTCCAAATACCTCCGTTTTGTTCGTGCGTACAGATCACTTATCCAAAGGCATAACGCACGAGTGCGGTACCAGAGACGAAAAGTCAAAATGTTCCATTACCGTACTTAGAAGCATGTCAAACGCTGTTTAAAATCAATCTTTATGGTATTTTTAACGTAAAATTGCGATAATATTCCAACCGGACAATAGCATATTCATTCAAGAAGAAAAAGAAGGAACGGCGCGCTCGCTTGACCGCGCATATCCAATCCCTTTGTTGCCAGGCAGACCACTGATTGACTGAGCTCCCATTATCTGCCCAGTGACAGGAGAATGCTGCAATAACTTTCTGAAGGCTGTTGACAGACAATGGAAGCCTTAGGAAGTGCAACGTCACCCCACAGAACCTGTAGTTTTGATAGAGAATCAAAAGAAGAACTACAATTCTCAGACTTTCCACTTCCTGGTTGTATTTTTCTCAGGTTTTTGCCTGCCATATGAGTTCTGTTATACTCACAGACAACATTCAAACAGTTTTAGAAACTTCAGAGTGTTTTCTATCCAAATCTACTAATAATATGCATATTCTAGTTTCTGGGCCAGAGTAGTAACTAGTTTAATTTGGGTACGTTTTTCATCCGGCCGTGAAAATACTGCCCCCTACACCCCAACAGGTTAAGCGGGTGTGGTATATGGCCAATATACCACGGCTAAGGACAGCCCTTAGCCGTGGTATATTGGCCATATACCACAAAACCCCATAGGTGCCTTATTGCTATTATAAAATGGTTACCAACGTAATTAGAGCAGGAAAAATAAATGTTTTGTCATACCAGTGGTATATGGTCTAATATACCACGGCTGTCAGCCAATCAGCATTCAGGGCTCGAACCACCCAGTTTATAATACATTTTATACCATCCTTTAACAGAAGCTGTTTCCCTGGTTATATTTTAGTCAGTTGAGCAAGCAAACATTTACAAAATCCAGTATGCGGGTGGATGTCAGTGCAGAAAGAACCAATTGTTTTAACATCATATCCATTGGATTTTATTCCCACCCAGGAAGGATTTTATACTATTTTTAACTAGCGGTTTAGTCAGCTGAACAAAAGCATCATGTACTGTATGTTGGCAGAGATGAAAAAAGTAAGTTCACATCCTTTGTCCTGTTCCCACCAGGTCCTTTGAGATCCAGGCTACTTTTCCTAAAGATTCCCTGCTGACTACTCTGATCTATGACCACGACACCATCGGGACTGACGATCTGATCGGGGAGACATGTATAGATCTGGAGAACCGCTTCTACAGTCGACACCGGGCCACCTGCGGACTGCCCACTGAGTACAGCATGTGAGGAGACACCTTCTTCTTCTTCACCCTTGGTTTGGGTCTCTTCTTTCTGCCTTACTCTTATCTCCTCATTGGATGTTATTGTGTTGTGTTCTATCCATCTGTCTTGGTGATGGTTATAACGCCCGGAGAGACTCCACCAAGCTGTCGGAGTTACTGACAGAGACATTCATTATGTCATGTTTATAACCGTGTCATGATGCTGTTATAACATGTTATCCACATGTCTTAGTGATGGTTATAACGCCCAGAGAGACTCCACCAAGCTGTCAGAGTTACTGACAGAGACATTCATTATGTCATGTTTATAACCGTGTCATGATGCTGTTATAACATGTTATCCACGTGTCTTAGAGACGGTTATAACGCCTGGAGAGATTCCAGCAAGCCATCCGAGCTGTTGACTAAGCTCTGTAAGGAGAACAGGCTAGATGGACCTTACTTCCGACCCGGAAGAATCACCATCGGGGAGAAAGCCTTCGCTGGGAAAACACTGTTCATGGACGAAGGTATTTAACTTAATGGGTTTGTTTATTTCTTTTTGCTAAACCGATTAAAATAACGACCTGAAAATGAAGGCAACGACTGCATCAAGTCACAGTGACGGGCAACGACTGCATCAAGTCACAGTGACGGGCAACGACTGCATCAAGTCACAGTGACGGGCAACGACTGCATCACGTCACAGTGACAGGCAACGACTGCACCACGTCACAGTGACAGGCAACGACTGCACCACAGTGACAGTGACGGGCAACGACTGCACCACAGTGACAGTGACAGGCAACGACTGCATCACGTCACAGTGACGGGCAACGACTGCATCACGTCACAGTGACGGGCAACGACTGCATCACGTCACAGTGACGGGCAACGACTGCACCACGTCACAGTGACGGGCAACGACTGCACCACAGTGACAGTGACGGGCAACGACTGCACCACAGTGACAGTGACAGGCAACGACTGCATCACGTCACAGTGACGGGCAACGACTGCATCACGTCACAGTGACAGGCAACGACTGCACCACGTCACAGTGACAGGCAACGACTGCACCACAGTGACAGTGACGGGCAACGACTGCACCACAGTGACAGTGACAGGCAACGACTGCATCACGTCACAGTGACGGGCAACGACTGCATCACGTCACAGTGACGGGCAACGACTGCATCACGTCACAGTGACGGGCAACGACTGCATCACGTCACAGTGACGGGCAACGACTGCATCACGTCACAGTGACGGGCAACGACTGCATCACGTCACAGTGACAGGCAACGACTGCATCACGTCACACTGACAGGCAACGACTGCATCACGTCACAGTGACAGGCAACGACTGCATCACGTCACAGTGACAGGCAACGACTGCATCACGTCACAGTGACAGGCAACGACTGCATCACGTCACAGTGACAGGCAACGACTGCACCACGTCACAGTGACGGGCAACGACTGCATCACGTCACAGTGACGGGCAACGACTGCATCAAGTCACAGTGACGGGCAACGACTGCATCACGTCACAGTGACGGGCAACGACTGCATCACGTCACAGTGACGGGCAACGACTGCATCACGTCACAGTGACGGGCAACGACTGCATCACGTCACAGTGACGGGCCTGTAGGTTCATGCTCTACAACATTCGCAGAGTACGACCCTGCCTCACACAGGAAGCGGCGCAGGTCCTAATCCAGGCACTTGTCATCTCCCGTCTGGATTACTGCAACTCGCTGTTGGCTGGGCTCCCTGCCTGTGCCATTAAACCCCTACAACTCATCCAGAACGCCGCAGCCTGTCTGGTGTTCAACCTTCCCAAGTTCTCTCACGTCACCCCGCTCCTCCGCTCTCTCCACTGGCTTCCAGTTGAAGCTCGCATCCGCTACAAGACCATGGTGCTTGCCTACGGAGCTGTGAGGGGAACGGCACCTCCGTACCTTCAGGCTCTGATCAGGCCCTACACCCAAAGAAGGGCACTGCGTTCATCCACCTCTGGCCTGCTCGCCTCCCTACCTCTGCGGAAGCACAGTTCCCGCTCAGCCCAGTCAAAACTGTTCGCTGCTCTGGCACCCCAATGGTGGAACAAGCTCCCTCACGATGCCAGGACAGCGGAGTCAATCACCACCTTCCGGAGACACCTGAAACCCCACCTCTTTAAGGAATACCTGGGATAGGATAAAGTAATCCTTCTAACCCCCCCCCCCCCCTTTAAAAGATTTAGATGCACTATTGTAAAGTGGTTGTTCCACTGGATATCATAAGGTGAATGCACCAATTTGTAAGTCGCTCTGGATAAGAGCGTCTGCTAAATGACTTAAATGTAAATGTAAATGTAAATGGGCAACGACTGCATCAAGTCACAGTGACAGGCAACGACTGCATCACGTCACAGTGACAGGCAACGACTGCATCAAGTCACAGTGACAGGCAACGACTGCATCAAGTCACAGTGACAAGACTTGTGTGTATTTCCATCCAATAAGGTACTGATTATTATGTGTTGCTGTATACAGAGCAGACGGTGGAATCCTATGAACATCTGGCTCTGAAGATCCTTCACAGATGGGCTGAGATTCCAGGGGTGGGGTGTAGACTTGTCTCAGAGCACATCGAGACACGGACTCTGTACAACAAGGCCAGGCCTGGGATGGACCAGGTAATACATCTCTTCTATCAAATTAATCACTTTTACTTCTTTTTTTTAAAGATATTATGCAATTTGTTCAACTTCACAAGTATATGTGTGTGTGTGTGTGTGTGTGTGTGTGTGTGTGTGTGTGTGTGTGTGTGTCCCCGTGTGGTTCAGGGCCAGCTCCAGATGTGGGTGGACATGTTCCCCATGGATATGCCCCACCCAGGCCCCTCTGTGGACATCTCCCCTCGTAAACCTAAAGGGTAAGGCTTCGTCCCTCTGTATCACAAGGGCAGCTATACGACAGATAGGCCCCAATACAAGACCAATATACCTCAAACCAGGCCAGTACAATACAAGACCAATATACACCAGGCCAGTTCAATACAAGACCAATATACCCCAGGCCAGTCCAATACAAGACCAATATACCCCAGGCCAGTTCAATACAATACCAATATACCCCAGGCCAGTTCAATACAATACCAATATACCTCAAACCAGGCCAGTTCAATACAAGACCAATATACCCCAGGCCAGTTCAATACAAGACCAATATACCCCAGGCCAGTTCAATACAAGACCAATATACCCCAGGCCAGTTCAATACAAGACCAATATACCCCAGGCCAGTTCAATACAAGACCAATATACCCCAGGCCAGTTCAATACAAGACCAAAATACCCCAGGCCAGTTCAATACAAGACCAATATACCCCAGGCCAGTTCAATACAAGACCAATATACCCCAGGCCAGTCCAATACAAGACCAATATACCCCAGGCCGGTTCAATACAAGACCAATATACCCCAGGCCAGTTCAATACAAGACCAATATACCCCAGGCCAGTTCAATACAAGACCAATATACCCCAGGCCAGTTCAATACAAGACCAATATACCCCAGGCCAGTTCAATACAAGACCAATATACCCCAGGCCAGTTCAATACAAGACCAATATACCCCAGGCCAGTTCAATACAAGACCAATATACCCCAGGCCAGTTCAATACAATACCAATATACCCCAGGCCAGTTCAATACAAGACCAATATACCTCAAACCAGGCCAGTTCAATACAAGACCAATATACCCCAGGCCAGTTCAATACAAGACCAATATACCCCAGGCCAGTTCAATACAAGACCAATATACCCCAGGCCAGTTCAATACAAGACCAATATACCCCAGGCCAGTTCAATACAAGACCAATATACCCCAGGCCAGTTCAATACAAGACCAATATACCCCAGGCCAGTTCAATACAAGACCAATATACCCCAGGCCAGTTCAATACAAGACCAATATACCCCAGGCCAGTTCAATACAGACCAATATACCCCAGGCCAGTTCAATACAAGACCAATATACCCCAGGCCAGTTCAATACAAGACCAATATACCCCAGGCCAGTTCAATACAAGACCAATATACCCCAGGCCAGTTCAATACAAGACCAATATACCTCAAACCAGGCCGGTTCAATACAAGACCAATATACCCCAGGCCAGTTCAATACAAGACCAATATACCCCAGGCCAGTTCAATACAAGACCAATATACCCCTGGCCAGTTCAATACAAGACCAATATACCTCAAACCAGGCCAGTTCAATACAAGACCAATATACCTCAAACCAGGCCAGTTCAATACAATACCAATATACCCCAGGCCAGTTCAATACAATACCAATATACCTCAAACCAGGCCAGTACAATACAAGACCAATATACACCAGGCCAGTTCAATACAAGACCAATATACCCCAGGCCAGTTCAATACAAGACCAATATACCCCAGGCCAGTTCAATACAATACCAATATACCCCAGGCCTGTTCAATACAAGACCAATATACCCCAGGCCAGTTCAATAGAAGACCAATATACCCCAGGCCAGTTCAATACAAGACCAATATACCTCAAACCAGGCCAGTTCAATACAATACCAATATACCCCAGGCCAGTTCAATACAAGACCAATATACCCCAGGCCAGTTCAATACAAGACCAATATACCTCAAACCAGGCCAGTTCAATACAATACCAATATACCCCAGGCCAGTTCAATACAAGACCAATATACCCCAGGCCAGTTCAATACAGACCAATATACCCCAGGCCAGTTCAATACAATACCAATATACCCCAGGCCAGTTCAATACAAGACCAATATACCCCAGGCCAGTTCAATACAGACCAATATACCCCAGGCCAGTTCAATACAGACCAATATACCCCAGGCCAGTTCAATACAAGACCAATATACCCCAGGCCAGTTCAATACAAGACCAATATACCCCAGGCCAGTTCAATACAAGACCAATATACCCCAGGCCAGTTCAATACAAGACCAATATACCCCAGGCCAGTTCAATACAAGACCAATATACCCCTGGCCAGTTCAATACAAGACCAATATACCTCAAACCAGGCCAGTTCAATACAAGACCAATATACCCCAGGCCAGTTCAATACAAGACCAATATACCCCAGGCCAGTTCAATACAAGACCAATATACCCCAGGCCAGTTCAATACAAGACCAATATACCCCAGGCCAGTTCAATACAAGACCAAAATACCCCAGGCCAGTTCAATACAAGACCAATATACCCCAGGCCAGTTCATACAAGACCAATAAACCCCAGGCCAGTCCAATACAAGACCAATATACCCCAGGCCGGTTCAATACAATACCAATATACCCCAGGCCAGTTCAATACAAGACCAATATACCCCAGGCCAGTTCAATACAAGACCAATATACCCCAGGCCAGTTCAATACAAGACCAATATACCCCAGGCCAGTTCAATACAAGACCAATATACCCAGGCCAGTTCAATACAAGACCAATATACCCCAGGCCAGTTCAATACAAGACCAATATACCCCAGGCCAGTTCAATACAAGACCAATATACCCCAGGCCAGTTCAATACAAGACCAATATACCCCAGGCCAGTTCAATACAAGACCAATATACCCCAGGCCAGTTCAATACAAGACCAATATACCCCAGGCCAGTTCAATACAGACCAATATACCCCAGGCCAGTTCAATACAAGACCAATATACCCCAGGCCAGTTCAATACAAGACCAATATACCCCAGGCCAGTTCAATACAAGACCAATATACCCCAGGCCAGTTCAATACAAGACCAATATACCTCAAACCAGGCCGGTTCAATACAAGACCAATATACCCCAGGCCAGTTCAATACAAGACCAATATACCCCAGGCCAGTTCAATACAAGACCAATATACCCCTGGCCAGTTCAATACAAGACCAATATACCTCAAACCAGGCCAGTTCAATACAAGACCAATATACCTCAAACCAGGCCAGTTCAATACAATACCAATATACCCCAGGCCAGTTCAATACAATACCAATATACCTCAAACCAGGCCAGTACAATACAAGACCAATATACACCAGGCCAGTTCAATACAAGACCAATATACCCCAGGCCAGTTCAATACAAGACCAATATACCCCAGGCCAGTTCAATACAATACCAATATACCCCAGGCCTGTTCAATACAAGACCAATATACCCCAGGCCAGTTCAATAGAAGACCAATATACCCCAGGCCAGTTCAATACAAGACCAATATACCTCAAACCAGGCCAGTTCAATACAATACCAATATACCCCAGGCCAGTTCAATACAAGACCAATATACCCCAGGCCAGTTCAATACAAGACCAATATACCTCAAACCAGGCCAGTTCAATACAATACCAATATACCCCAGGCCAGTTCAATACAAGACCAATATACCCCAGGCCAGTTCAATACAGACCAATATACCCCAGGCCAGTTCAATACAATACCAATATACCCCAGGCCAGTTCAATACAAGACCAATATACCCCAGGCCAGTTCAATACAGACCAATATACCCCAGGCCAGTTCAATACAGACCAATATACCCCAGGCCAGTTCAATACAAGACCAATATACCCCAGGCCAGTTCAATACAAGACCAATATACCCCAGGCCAGTTCAATACAAGACCAATATACCCCAGGCCAGTTCAATACAAGACCAATATACCCCAGGCCAGTTCAATACAAGACCAATATACCCCTGGCCAGTTCAATACAAGACCAATATACCTCAAACCAGGCCAGTTCAATACAAGACCAATATACCCCAGGCCAGTTCAATACAAGACCAATATACCCCAGGCCAGTTCAATACAAGACCAATATACCCCAGGCCAGTTCAATACAAGACCAATATACCCCAGGCCAGTTCAATACAAGACCAAAATACCCCAGGCCAGTTCAATACAAGACCAATATACCCCAGGCCAGTTCAATACAAGACCAATAAACCCCAGGCCAGTCCAATACAAGACCAATATACCCCAGGCCGGTTCAATACAATACCAATATACCCCAGGCCAGTTCAATACAAGACCAATATACCCCAGGCCAGTTCAATACAAGACCAATATACCCCAGGCCAGTTCAATACAAGACCAATATACCCCAGGCCAGTTCAATACAAGACCAATATACCCCAGGCCAGTTCAATACAAGACCAATATACCCCAGGCCAGTTCAATGCAAGACCAATATACCTCAAACAAGGCCAGTTCAATACAAGACCAATATACCCCAGGCCAGTTCAATACAAGACCAATATACCTCAAACCAGGCCGGTTCAATACAAGACCAATATACCCCAGGCCAGTTCAATACAAGACCAATATACCCCAGGCCAGTTCAATACAAGACCAATATACCCCAGGCCAGTTCAATACAAGACCAATATACCTCAAACCAGGCCAGTTCAATACAAGACCAATATACCCCAGGCCAGTTCAATACAAGACCAATATACCTCAAACCAGGCCAGTTCAATACAATACCAATATACCCCAGGCCAGTTCAATACAATACCAATATACCTCAAACCAGGCCAGTTCAATACAAGACCAATATACCCCAGGCCAGTTCAATACAATACCAATATACCCCAGGCCAGTTCAATACAATACCAATATACCTCAAACCAGGCCAGTACAATACAAGACCAATATACACCAGGCCAGTTCAATACAAGACCAATATACCCCAGGCCAGTTCAATACAAGACCAATATACCCCAGGCCAGTTCAATACAATACCAATATACCCCAGGCCTGTTCAATACAAGACCAATATACCCCAGGCCAGTTCAATAGAAGACCAATATACCCCAGGCCAGTTCAATACAAGACCAATATACCTCAAACCAGGCCAGTTCAATACAAGACCAATATACCCCAGGCCAGTTCAATACAAGACCAATATACCCCAGGCCAGTTCAATACAAGACCAATATACCCCAGGCCAGTTCAATACAGACCAATATACCCCAGGCCAGTTCAATACAATACCAATATACCCCAGGCCAGTTCAATACAAGACCAATATACCTCAAACCAGGCCAGTTCAATAAAATTGTTGATCCTGTGAAGGTATGCGTTTATTCATTGATTGTTGATCCTGTGACGGTATGAGTTGAATCATTGATCCTGTGAAGGTATGCGTTGAATCATTGATCCATTGATCCTGTGAAGGTATGCGTTGATTCATTGATTCATTGACACTGTGAAGATATGCGTTGATTCATTGATACTGTGAAGATATGCGTTGATTCATTGATTCATTGATCCTGTGAAGGTATGAGTTGATTCATTGATTCATTGATCCTGTGAAGGTATGAGTTGATTCATTGATTCATTGATCCTGTGAAGGTTTGAGTTGAGAATCATCATCTGGAACACTGAAGATGTGATTCTGGAGGACACCAACATCCTCACAGGAACACAGTCTAGTGACATCTACGTTAAAGGGTGAGCAGAGCGACGGTGTTTTCAGACGTTGATGATTAGATTACATTCAGCTCATCGCTGAAGATCAGGCTTCTGAAACGGACCTCGATGGACCTTGTCGGTTCGGGTTTTTGAATACTCGTTTTACAGATCTATTATTTACCTGACTCGACCTTGCATTCTCAGTCCTTTAGCAGACTCTCTTAACCAGAGCGAGTTACAACCAGCACATTCAACTGAAGTTAAACAACCACATCACAATCACTAGTAAAACCTTACCACGGCCTGGCTGGTCTAGTTGTAAGGCCACAGCCTCCGGCACACGGGTCTTGGGCACACAGGTCTAGGGCGCACAGGCCTAGGGCGCACAGGCCTAGGGCGCACAGGCCTTGGGCGCACAGGCCTAGGGCGCACAGGCCTAGGGCGCACAGGGCTAGGGCGCACAGGGCTAGGGCGCACAGGTCTAGGGCGCACAGGTCTAGGGCGCACAGGTCTAGGGCGCACAGGGCTAGGGCGCACAGGTCTAGGGCGCACAGGGCTAGGGCGCACAGGGCTAGGGCGCACAGGTCTAGGGCGCACAGGTCTAGGGCGCACAGGCCTAGGGCACACAGGTCTAGGGCGCACAGGTCTACGGTGTCAGCACAGGTCTACCAACCTCTATCTTTCTCCACTGTCATCCTCTATATATATTTCTCCACTGTCATCCTCTATATATATTTCTATACTGTCATCCTCTCTATCTTTCTCTACTGTCATCCTCTATATATATTTCTCCACTGTCATCCTCTATATATATTTCTATACTGTCATCCTCTATCTTTCTATACTGTCATCCTCTATATATATTTCTCCACTGTCATCCTCTATATATATTTCTCCACTGTCATCCTCTATATATCTTTCTCCACTGTCATCCTCTATATATATTTCTCTACTGTCATCCTCTCTATCTTTCTCTACTGTCATCCTCTCTATCTTTCCCCACTGTCATCCTCTATATATATTTCTCCACTGTCATCCTCTATATATCTTTCTCCACTGTCATCCTCTATATATATTTCTCTACTGTCATCCTCTCTATCTTTCTCTACTGTCATCCTCTATATATATTTCTCTACTGTCATCCTCTCTATCTTTCCCCACTGTCATCCTCTATATATATTTCTCCACTGTCATCCTCTATATATATTTCTCCACTGTCATCCTCTATATATCTTTCTCTACTGTCATCCTCTATATATAATTCTCTACTGTCATCCTCTATATATAATTCTCTACTGTCATCCTCTCTCACTCGATAGGCTGAAAATTATATTAGTATAATTGTCTACTTTTTTTCCCAGGTGGCTTAAAGGCATTGAGGACGATCGCCAGGAGACTGATGTTCACTACAACTCTCTGACTGGGGAGGGTAACTTCAACTGGCGCCTGGTGTTTCCCTTTAACTACCTGCCTGCCGAGAAGGTGGTGGTCGTCAGTAAGAGGGGGAGCATCTTCTCCCTGGACAAGACAGAGCAGAAGCTACCGGCCGTGTTGGTCATGCAGGTCTGGGACTTTGACAGGCTGTCGTCTGACGATTTCTTGGGTAAGAGAGAGAAAGAGACTCTGGTTTGATTCCTTTCCCTGGGCTGTAAGACAGTAGGCAATGGGAGGAAGTGGAAACAGGTTTATTTCAATGACCACGATCAGGTATTCCTGATTAATCAGGGAAATCACATCCCAACCCAACACATTTATTTTCCCATTAACACTGTATGTGTGAAACACGAGTTAGGATAGATGTTTCTCTGTTCTCATACTTCCTGTATGTGTGAAACAAGAATTAGGATAGATGTTTCTCTGTTCTCAGGTACTGTGGAGCTGGACTTACATGGGTTTCCCCGCGGGGCCAAGTCAGCCAAGGCCTGTAAGATGGACATGCCGTTGGACAGCGTAGAGACGATCTCCATCTTCCAACAGAAGAGGTCCAGAGGCTGGTGGCCCTTTGTCAAGGCTGGGGAACTCACGGTACCAATACTATTCAACACCTTTTACTATGATGACAACTAGACTGCTTCCCCTTAATGGCACCTTAATTACACAATTATATAGTGCACCACTTTTCACCAGAACCCAATGGGGTCTAGTAGGTGCCGTGTGGGACAGGACAAACTCACAAATCAGGGAGGTAGGGACTAGGGGTTGTGTCTCCTGTCTAGGTGGTAGGGACTAGGGGTTGTGTCTAGGAGGTAGGGGCTAGGGGTTGTGTCTCCTGTCTAGGAGGTAGGGGTTGTGTCTCCTGTCTAGGAGGTAGGGACTAGGGGTTGTGTCTCCTGTCTAGGAGGTAGGGACTAGGGGTTGTGTCTCCTGTCTAGGAGGTAGGGGTTGTGTCTCCTGTCTAGGAGGTAGGGACTAGGGGTTGTGTCTCCTGTCTAGGTGGTAGGGACTAGGGGTTGTGTCTAGGAGGTAGGGGCTAGGGGTTGTGTCTCCTGTCTAGGAGGTAGGGGTTGTGTCTCCTGTCTAGGAGGTAGGGACTAGGGGTTGTGTCTCCTGTCTAGGAGGTAGGGACTAGGGGTTGTGTCTCCTGTCTAGGAGGTAGGGGCTAGGGGTTGTGTCTCCTGTCTAGGAGGTAGGGGTTGTGTCTCCTGTCTAGGAGGTAGGGACTAGGGGTTGTGTCTCCTGTCTAGGAGGTAGGGGTTATATCTCCTGTCTCGGAGGTAGGGGGTAACATGTTTTGGTTGTTGTCTCCTGTCTAGGAGGTAGGGGGTAACATGTTTTGGTTGTCTCCTGTCTAGGAGGTAGGGGGTAACATGTTTTGGTTGTCTCCTGTCTAGGAGGTAGGGGGTAACATGTTTTGGTTGTCTCCTGTCTAGGAGGTAGGGGGTAACATGTTTTGGTTGTCTCCTGTCTAGGAGGTAGGGGGTAACATGTTTTGGTTGTCTCCTGTCTAGGAGGTAGGGGGTAACATGTTTTGGTTGTTGTCTCCAGGGGAAAGTAGAGGCAGAGTTCCACCTGGTGACATCAGAGGAGGCAGAGAAGAATCCGGTTGGTCGAGCCCGCAAGGAGCCAGAACCCCTGGAAAAACCCAAGTATGATCTGCATTTTATATTACAAAACTATTATATTCCTCCTCCTGCTTCATGAACCCGTTTAACTGCAGATCTAGGACTAGTTTCATCATTTAGCTCATAATAAATAGGATTACATAGACAGCGGATCCCAGATCAGCAGCTCTACTCTGAGACACTGTGAATACGAGCCCTGGTTAAAGTGTTTTTCTCTCCCTCCCTCTCCCTCTCTAGCCGGCCAGACACGTCATTCTCGTGGTTCGTGAACCCTTTTAAGTGTTTCTTCCACCTGATCTGGAGGAACTATAAGAAGTACATCATCATCGCTCTGGTCCTGCTCATCACTGCTCTGTTCATCGCCCTGCTCCTCTACACCCTGCCAGCAGCCATCTCACAGAAGATAGTCAATGGTTAACACACTGCATTACCACAGCTGACTGGCTGGCTGACTGACTAGCTGGCTGACTGACTGACTGGCTGACTGACTGGCTGACTAGCTGACTGACTAGCTGACTGACTAGCTGGCTGACTGACTAGCTGGCTGACTGACTAGCTGACTGACTAGCTGACTGACTGACTGACTAGCTGACTGACTGACTAGCTGGCTGACTGACTAGCTGACTGACTAGCTGACTGACTAGCTGACTGACTGACTGACTAGCTGGCTGACTGACTAGCTGGCTGACTGACTAGCTGACTGACTAGCTGACTGACTAGCTGACTAGCTGGCTGGCTGACTGACTAGCTGACTGGCTGACTGACTGACTAGCTGGCTGACTGGGGCTCAAAAGTCTAAATGAATCTACAGTCACTTAGATAATCTAACTGTGAAGCAGGGTCGGGACTGAAGCTAGTGAAATAGTCTGACAACTAACTCAGGAATTTATAATGTTTCCTAATGTAGCAATATCAGATTATATATTCACATTTATTTAAATACAGTTGCAGAAAGAGTATAAATTACATTTTAGATTCAACAATATTAACGAAGTTTGCCCAAGGGAAAAAAAATAGCTTGGCATGGGTGCAGTTAATCAGTACAGTACAGTATCCCTCCATGTTATGATCCTAGCAGTTAATCAGTACAGTATCCCTCCATGTTATGATCCTAGCAGTTAATCAGTACAGTATCCCTCCATGTTATGATCCTAGTAGTTAATCAGTACAGTATCCCTCCATGTTATGATCCTAGCAGTTAATCAGTACAGTATCCCTCCATGTTATGATCCTAGTAGTTAATCAGTACAGTACAGTATCCCTCCATGTTATGATCCTAACAGTTAATCAGTACAGTACAGTATCCCTCGATGTTATGATCCTAGTAGTTAATCAGTACAGTACAGTATCCCTCCATGTTATGATCCTAGTAGTTAATCAGTACAGTATCCCTCCATGTTATGATCCTAGTAGTTAATCAGTACAGTATCCCTCCATGTTATGATCCTAGTAGTTAATCAGTACAGTATCCCTCCATGTTATGATCCTAGTAGTTAATCAGTACAGTACAGTATCCCTCCATGTTATGATCCTAACAGTTAATCAGTACAGTACAGTATCCCTCCATGTTATGATCCTAGTAGTTAATCAGTACAGTATCCCTCCATGTTATGATCCTAGTAGTTAATCAGTACAGTATCCCTCCATGTTATGATCCTAGTAGTTAATCAGTACAGTATCCCTCCATGTTATGATCCTAGTAGTTAATCAGTACAGTACAGTATCCCTCCATGTTATGATCCTAGTAGTTAATCAGTACAGTACAGTATCCCTCCATGTTATGATCCTAGTAGTTAATCAGTACAGTATCCCTCCATGTTATGATCCTAGTAGTTAATCAGTACAGTATCCCTCCATGTTATGATCCTAGTAGTTAATCAGTACAGTATCCCTCCATGTTATGATCCTAGTAGTTAATCAGTACAGTATCCCTCCATGTTATGATCCTAGCAGTTAATCAGTACAGTACAGTATCCCTCCATGTTATGATCCTAGCAGTTAATCAGTACAGTATCCCTCCATGTTATGATCCTAGTAGTTAATCAGTACAGTATCCCTCCATGTTATGATCCTAGCAGTTAATCAGTACAGTACAGTATCCCTCCATGTTATGATCCTAGCAGTTAATCAGTACAGTATCCCTCCATGTTATGATCCTAGTAGTTAATCAGTACAGTATCCCTCCATGTTATGATCCTAGCAGTTAATCAGTACAGTACAGTATCCCTCCATGTTATGATCCTAGCAGTTAATCAGTACAGTATCCCTCCATGTTATGATCCTAGCAGTTAATCAGTACAGTATCCCTCCATGTTATGATCCTAGTAGTTAATCAGTACAGTATCCCTCCATGTTATGATCCTAGCAGTTAATCAGTACAGTATCCCTCCATGTTATGATCCTAGTAGTTAATCAGTACAGTATCCCTCCATGTTATGATCCTAGTAGTTAATCAGTACAGTATCCCTCCATGTTATGATCCTAGTAGTTAATCAGTACAGTATCCCTCCATGTTATGATCCTAGTAGTTAATCAGTACAGTACAGTATCCCTCCATGTTATGATCCTAGTAGTTAATCAGTACAGTACAGTATCCCTCCATGTTATGATCCTAGTAGTTAATCAGTACAGTATCCCTCCATGTTATGATCCTAGTAGTTAATCAGTACAGTATCCCTCCATGTTATGATCCTAGTAGTTAATCAGTACAGTATCCCTCCATGTTATGATCCTAGTAGTTAATCAGTACAGTATCCCTCCATGTTATGATCCTAGCAGTTAATCAGTACAGTACAGTATCCCTCCATGTTATGATCCTAGCAGTTAATCAGTACAGTATCCCTCCATGTTATGATCCTAGTAGTTAATCAGTACAGTATCCCTCCATGTTATGATCCTAGCAGTTAATCAGTACAGTACAGTATCCCTCCATGTTATGATCCTAGCAGTTAATCAGTACAGTATCCCTCCATGTTATGATCCTAGTAGTTAATCAGTACAGTATCCCTCCATGTTATGATCCTAGCAGTTAATCAGTACAGTACAGTATCCCTCCATGTTATGATCCTAGCAGTTAATCAGTACAGTATCCCTCCATGTTATGATCCTAGCAGTTAATCAGTACAGTATCCCTCCATGTTATGATCCTAGTAGTTAATCAGTACAGTATCCCTCCATGTTATGATCCTAGCAGTTAATCAGTACAGTATCCCTCCATGTTATGATCCTAGTAGTTAATCAGTACAGTATCCCTCCATGTTATGATCCTAGTAGTTAATCAGGTACTGTACAGTATCCCTCCATGTTATGATCCTAGCAGTTAATCAGGTACAGTACAGTATCCCTCCATGTTATGATCCTAGCAGTTAATCAGTACTGTATCCCTCCATGTTATGATCCTAGTAGTTAATCAGGTACTGTATCCCTCCATGTTATGATCCTAGCAGTTAATCAGGTACTGTACAGTATCCCTGTTATGATCCTAGCAGTTAATCAGGTACTGTACAGTATCCCTCCATGTTATGATCCTAGTAGTTAATCAGGTACTGTAGTATGTAAGGATGGTCATTTACTCTATTTTAACATAAATAATGTACTTTAATAAAGAATTGTTGTACAACAAAACATTTTGGGGTCATTTTTTTTTTTTTAGCAATGAAATAATTATTAGGTTATTATCCTAAAATAAAAGCACATTTAAATGCATTTGTCTTAGACAGTTAGATAATTTTGCATTCACACAATTCCATGTGAAATATCTCATGTTATTAGCCCAGCCAGAAGGAACAGGCTGTGTCCCATAAGTCAACATATTCCCTAGAAAGCCAAAAAGGCCCTTGTCCAAAGTAAGAGCACCACATGCCTTACAATACTCCACAAAACAAATGTTCTCTGACTGGATATCCTGGTACTGGTAGAGTAAAATTGGTACCGTTGTTCTCCTGTTACTGGTAGAGTAGAACTGGTACCGTTGTTCTCCTGTTACTGGTAGAGTAGAACTGGTACCGTTGTTCTCCTGTTACTGGTAGAGTAGAACTGGTACCGTTGTTCTCCTGTTACTGGTAGAGTAGAACTGGTACTGGTAGAGTAGAACTGGTACCGTTGTTCTCCTGTTACTGGTAGAGTAGAACTGGTACCGTTGTTCTCCTGTTACTGGTAGAGTAGAACTGGTACTGGTAGAGTAGAACTGGTACCGTTGTTCTCCTGTTACTGGTAGAGTAGAACTGGTACCGTTGTTCTCCTGTTACTGGTAGAGTAGAACTGGTACCGTTGTTCTCCTGTTACTGGTAGAGTAGAACTGGTACCGTTGTTCTCCTGTTACTGGTAGAGTAGAACTGGTACTGGTAGAGTAGAACTGGTACCGTTGTTCTCCTGTTACTGGTAGAGTAGAACTGGTACCGTTGTTCTCCTGGTACTGGTAGAGTAGAACTGGTACCGTTGTTCTCCTGTTACTGGTAGAGTAGAACTGGTACTGTTGTTCTCTGTTACTGGTAGAGTAGAACTGGTACTGGTAGAGTAGAACTGGTACCGTTGTTCTCCTGTTACTGGTAGAGTAGAACTGGTACTGTTGTTCTCTGTTACTGGTAGAGTAGAACTGGTACTGGTAGAGTAGAACTGGTACTGTTGTTCTCTGTTACTGGTAGAGTAGAACTGGTACTGGTAGAGTAGAACTGGTACCGTTGTTCTCCTGTTACTGGTAGAGTAGAACTGGTACCGTTGTTCTCCTGTTACTGGTAGAGTAGAACTGGTACCGTTGTTCTCCTGTTACTGGTAGAGTAGAACTGGTACCGTTGTTCTCCTGTTACTGGTAGAGTAGAACTGGTACCGTTGTTCTCCTGTTACTGGTAGAGTAGAACTGGTACTGGTAGAGTAGAGCTGGTACCGTTGTTCTCCTGTTACTGGTAGAGTAGAACTGGTACCGTTGTTCTCCTGGTACTGGTAGAGTAGAACTGGTACCGTTGTTCTCCTGTTACTGGTAGAGTAGAACTGGTACTGTTGTTCTCTGTTACTGGTAGAGTAGAACTGGTACTGGTAGAGTAGAACTGGTACCGTTGTTCTCCTGTTACTGGTAGAGTAGAACTGGTACTGTTGTTCTCTGTTACTGGTAGAGTAGAACTGGTACTGTTGTTCTCTGTTACTGGTAGAGTAGAACTGGTACTGGTAGAGTAGAACTGGTACTGTTGTTCTCCTGTTACTGGTAGAGTAGAACTGGTACCGTTCTCCTGTTACTGGTAGAGTAGAACTGGTACCGTTCTCCTGTTACTGGTAGAGTAGAACTGGTACCGTTGTTCTCCTGTTACTGGTAGAGTAGAACTGGTACCGTTGTTCTCCTGTTACTGGTAGAGTAGAACTGGTACCGTTGTTCTCCTGTTACTGGTAGAGTAGAACTGGTACTGGTAGAGTAGAACTGGTACCGTTGTTCTCCTGTTACTGGTAGAGTAGAACTGGTACTGTTGTTCTCTGTTACTGGTAGAGTAGAACTGGTACTGGTAGAGTAGAACTGGTACTGGTAGAGCAGAACTGGTACTGTTGTTCTCCTGTTACTGGTAGAGTAGAACTGGTACCGTTCTCCTGTTACTGGTAGAGTAGAACTGGTACCGTTCTCCTGTTACTGGTAGAGTAGAACTGGTACCGTTGTTCTCCTGTTACTGGTAGAGCTCTGAGTCAGTCAGTGAGAGGTCCTGCTGTGAGGATGACATCATCGCAGGCTGCATAACAGGCTCTAACATATTGTGTCCTCCATGTTGTCCCAGCATGACAGAGGAAGAGTTGAACTGGAATGAAGGGTAGTCAATGTTACCAGTCTCACAGTGACTTCTGTTGAACACAAAACTGTTACTGTACTGAGATTGAGAGACGGCAGAACGGTTCCTCTGCTGTGTCTGAGTTGGGCCTGTGGTTTTGTGGCTAATCGGGCTACGATTCCCAAGCCCACTGTTCCCCTGGCCCAGACCCGGTCCAGCCTGGCTCATCTGAGTCAGTAGGCAGGCCTGCAGCTTCCTCTTGGCTCTCCAGCGGGCCACTCTGAGCCGGGTCTTCTCCCGTCTCTCCTTCACCAGGTCAGCTAATAGAGGCTGGGGAAGGTTCTTCTCCATCTCTCTCCGACGGGTCTGGCTCCTCCTCCTGAGCTCAGTTCGTCTCATTTTAAACTCCTCGGGCCACGGACGCGCCATTGGCCTGGGAGCAACTCCGCGTGACATTGACATCACTGGCTGGGACAGCCCATCTGAGAATGAAGAGGACAGACAACAAGTCATTAGTTCAGGTGTATAATATGGAGCCTGGTTCCAGATCTGTTCGTACTGTCTGACCAAGTCCTCTGGTAATACGATCATAGGACTTGGCAAAAGAGCACAAACAGATCTGGGACCAGGCTAGGGTAACATCCTACAGTAACAACAACACAGCAGAACTTTACTCACATGTACAAGGGCTGGCTGAGCTGAACACTGTATTCTCTGTTGATGTCCTCTGGCTCTGTGAGGGACGGGAAGCTGTCCTCTCTCTCTGGCCCTGTGAGGGTACCGTTCTGTCTCTCTGGCCCTGTGAGGGTACTGTTCTGTCTCTCTGGCCCTGTGAGGGTACTGTTCTGTCTCTCTGGCCCTGTGAGAGTACTGTCCTATGACAGTCCAGGAGGCTCCCCTGAGTGTGCCTGTCTAAAAGGTTACCCTGAGTGTGCCTGTCTAAAAGGTTGCCCTGGGAGTTGAGGACCTCAGCGGCCAGGTTGAACAGGAGACTCTCAACGTCTTCGGGTTCCTGCTTGATACAGATGATCTCCACCTCGGCTTCCTCCTCTTTCACCTGGAGCTGAGGCTGGGATAGGAACTGGGATGGTTGCTGGGCAATCCCAGCAGCCGTGGTGGCGAAGCAATCTGCTCCGTCAGTCCTGGGTGGGGAGAGAACCAGCTGGTCTCCAGGGTCTGTGCTGGTCTCTGGTGGTGGCTGTGTAATGATGGTCCACTCAGCCTGACACTCTTCTTCCTCCTCCCTCCTCTGGCTCTCATCAGACATCTCGGGGGCTAGGGGGGCTGGGGACTCCTCTGGAGGGATAGACAGGTAACATGTTGGTCAACCAACACAGGGAGAATATAGAGGCCTGTACTAGGTCTCAGTCAATAGGACCGTACTAGGTCTCAGTCAATAGGGCCGTACTAGGTCTCAGTCAATAGGGCTGTACTAGGTCTCAGTCAATAGGACTGTACTAGGTCTCAGTCAATAGGGCTGTACTAGGTCTCAGTCAATAGGGCTGTACTAGGTCCTCTCAATAGGGCCGTACTAGGTCTAAGTCAATAGGGCTGTACTAGGTCTCAGTCAATAGGGCTGTACTAGGTCTCAGTCAATAGGGCTGTACTAGGTCTCAGTCAATAGGGCTGTACTAGGTCTCAGTCAATAGGGCTGTACTAGATCTCAGTCAATAGGGCTGTACTAGGTCTCAGTCAATAGGACTGTACTAGGTCTCAGTCAATAGGGCCGTACTAGGTCTCAGTCAATAGGGCTGTACTAGGTCTCAGTCAATAGGGCCGTACTAGATCTCAGTCAATAGGGCTGTACTAGGTCTCAGTCAATAGGGCTGTACTAGGTCTCAGTCAATAGGGCTGTACTAGGTCTCAGTCAATAGGGCCGTACTAGGTCTCAGTCAATAGGGCCGTACTAGGTCTCAGTCAATAGGACTGTACTAGGTCTCAGTCAACAGGGCCGTACTAGGTCCTCTCAATAGGGCCGTACTAGGTCTCAGTCAATAGGACTGTACTAGGTCTCAGTCAATAGGACTGTACTAGGTCTCAGTCAATAGGACTGTACTAGGTCTCAGTCAATAGGACTGTACTAGGTCTCAGTCAAAAGGGCTGTACTAGGTCTCAGTCAATAGGACTGTACTAGGTCTCAGTCACTAGGTCTCAGTCACTAGGGCTGTACTAGGTCTCAGTCAATAGGACTGTACTAGGTCTCAGTCAATAGGACTGTACTAGGTCTCAGTCAATAGGGCCGTACTAGGTCTCAGTCAATAGGGCCGTACTAGGTCCTCTCAATAGGACCGTACTAGGTCTCAGTCAATAGGACTGTACTAGGTCTCAGTCAATAGGACTGTACTAGGTCTCAGTCAATAGGACTGTACTAGGTCTCAGTCAATAGGACTGTACTAGGTCTCAGTCAATAGGACTGTACTAGGTCTCAGTCACTAGGTCTCAGTCAATAGGGCTGTACTAGGTCTCAGTCAATAGGGCCGTACTAGGTCCTCTCAATAGGACCGTACTAGGTCTCAGTCAATAGGACTGTACTAGGTCTCAGTCAATAGGACTGTACTAGGTCTCAGTCAATAAGACTGTACTAGGTCTCAGTCACTAGGGCTGTACTAGGTCTCAGTCACTAGGGCTGTACTAGGTCTCAGTCACTAGGGCTGTACTAGGTCTCAGTCACTAGGGCTGTACTAGGTCTCAGTCACTAGGGCTGTACTAGGTCTCAGTCAATAGGACTGTACTAGGTCTCAGTCAATAGGACTGTACTAGGTCTCAGTCACTAGGTCTCAGTCACTAGGACTGTACTAGGTCTCAGTCAATAGGACTGTCAGTCAGGCCATCAATTTACATATTCAAGCAAACACTGAAAAATACCCATACATACTCAACAAGGCGTAATTTATTTTACCTTTCAAAGGTTCCAGGTGCTCTGATGAACTGTTTATTGCAGAGACAGTGGTGATCAATGATGGGCCCTCCAGAGCTTGTGAGACCGTGGCAGTCAGATCATCATGGCTGTCAAACGATGATGATGATGATGTGGCCCTGATAATATTCTCAGAAGGTTGGGAGGATCTGGCCAAGTTATCAGAGGGTAGGGCGATAGTGATTTGATTCCTTGACTGTACGTTTCCATTTGTTGTAATGGGAATGTGTGTGTTTGTAACCGTCCTTCTCTGTGGTTGTGTTAAACCCGTGGACTGTGCTGCCTCGGATGCAGCCGCTGAGGAACCGTGAGATCTATGCGGATCCGAATGGCCGAATGTTGTAGTCTGGTTGGTCTGGTAAGTGGCAGAGTTCTCCTGCTGCCTGGCACCCAGAGCGTTCATATACTTCCGCATTGTCTTCATCTGTGATCGGGATATGTCCAGCATCTGTCTGATGCTCTCGGTCTCTTTTTCTTTTGCTGCGACCTCCCTCTTCAGCTCGTCGAATTTAATACCGACCACCTTTAGCATCTCCCCTAACACCGTCTCAACGGCGGCACTCACCGCTCTCTCTATCACGGTACCCATCTGGCCCTGCATTAGGGAAACTGTTAGACTGATATCCATTTTTTTAATACAAAAAAAAAACGTTTATAAATCTTTTAAATTCTTAATAACATCGGAGGTCAAAAATCATAGTCAGTCGTCCTCCGTGAACTGTTTAGTTAGCGACTGAGTGTTGCTAACGTCGAGCTAGCTAGCTAGCTACCATCGTAGCAAGCTGACATCATCACCATGCTCCAGAGATCTAACTCAACAAGACAGTTGGATCGTTTTTCATTGTTTGCAAAAAAAAAGTGATTCAACAAGAAAACGTGCCTAGAGAATTTCTAAACGAATCAAATTAAAGCGTTTCCTGCTTCTTCGCACCAATGTAAACAAATATATTTTTCCTTTGATATTTCCTGTGTTTCATCAAATGCGTCCGTCATCTCTGGTGGTTTAAGTTCCGGAAAGGAACACTACATATTTATTTGACCTACACACTGGGCACAAACTGGTTGAATCGAAATTGTTTCAACGTATTGTGATGTGGAATCTATGTGAATAATACTTTGGATTAGTAATCAACTGTTGTTTTATGGTGAAATTACAACCACAGGATTATATCATGGTAACCAATTTTCAACATAGACAAACATAGTCTAAAATATGTTGAATTTGTACCTTTGAAACAACATCAGATCTATCCATTTGGTCTCCCATCCAGGCTTTTAACCAAGTCCAACCCTGCTTAACTGTGATATGTGTCACTGACTACTGCCAATGTGTTATCTTTAAAAAATAATTATTGAGAGATCTCGTAATAACTTAAAAGATTCACTATTGCTATCAAGGTCAATCCAAAGGGTAGCTTTAACAGATCAAATTAAATGTACAGTAAACCATACTTTATAAATCATAAATCATCAATTCAACTATTTAGGCCTATATTGGACTAAATCAAACTTGTAGTCCTATTCTTTAATTTAGATATTTGGTTGCGTTGAAAACTAAACAAAAATCAATATTACTTTTGTAATACAGTAAATGGACAAAAAAGAAGACTATTTTACAAACTAATGTAACAGTATTTATTCAACCTTGAAATGAGCATCGTCCATGGCCATATTTGGAGGTTCCTGTAACTATAAATGTCTTCTTATGTCATCATAGAAAGCTTGCAGTTCTGTGAAGATCTTCACCACTACTGTAATAATCTCTGCAGAATCTCCAACAGCATTTACCATTTGCAGGATGTAGTTTAAATGTAATCTCAACTCTAATCCAGTTCATGAAGCACAATGGAAACACATTCATTTGTTGTATAAATACAAAATATCTGACATTGTATTCCCATTTTGAAACTTGGTTGTGCTTTTAAATGGTTGAAAGCATTAGTGATAACACATTTGCAATTCAACAGACTTCAACAGACTTTTTGAGTGGGTGAAAATAGGTTAAAATCTCCATTGATCAACATCTCAACCAAATATTAAACACATTTCCAAGTTGGAATGATGTGCTGTGCCTACTGGGTAAAAAGGTTTGCTGTGCAAATTATGGATTTATGTGGCTTAATACAATGTCGTTTGCTAAAATTTGAATTTTGAAGTTGCATTTAGTCACATAAGAGTTATAGTTTTAGGAGTAATTGACTTAAAGCATGGTAATATATTTTGCTCTCAGTGTAAGTAGGTAGGCCTATACCTTGATACATGACTGTTGACTCCGATATGGCTTTAGACACATATCAAGGCTTGTTTAAAAAATAAAAAATAATATATATATTTCACCTTTATTTAACCAGGTAAGCCAGTTGAGAACAAGTTCTCATTTACAACCGCGACCTGGCCAAGATAAAGCAAAGCAGTTCGACAAAAACAACAACAACAGAGTAACACATGAACAAATTAGGCTTGTAGACCTGTTTTCAGCAGTTCGTCACAACCAGATGAGTGCGGACGTGATGTTGTGGCGATGCTGTGGCCTGTTTGATGATGAAATAACCAGTAACCATGGCTGAGTGACTCACACCCAGATAGTTTTCCGCTGACTGGGAAAGTTTTGAGATGGAAACAAAGATAGATCAGTGTGGTGTTGTTGACGAGGTGGAGTGGTGAGTAGGATCTCAAATGTTACCTTTATTTAACTAGCGGCAACTCAGTTATTAAGAACAAATTCTTATTTACAATGACGACCTACCCCCCGACCAAACCTGGACCACCCTATGGGACTCACAATCACTGCTGGTTGTGATTCAGTCTGGATTTGAACCAGGGACTGTAGTGACGCCTGCTTGCACCGAGATGCAGTCCCTTAGACCACTAAGCCACTGGGAGCCCAGTAGGAGATAGATGTTACCTCTCGATGTTGAGGAAATGTTAACTTCGACATACGGTTCTAAATGCAGTATGTTTACAAAGCGTCCATATTCACAAAAGCCCATATTTACAAAGCGTCTCAGTTAGAGCGCTGATCCTAGGATCAGTTTGACCTTTAGGCCTAAATCACAATGAATAACCTGATTCTAGGATCAGCACTCCTGTTCTGAGGCTTTTGAATAGGCTCTTAATTCTCAGATGTTTAGTGATTAACTAACCCAGCGTGCGTATGAGTGGTTACTAAAGGAATCATAATATATATATATATATATACGTTCTCTATGCCTATACGCATAAAGGAATGATAATATATATATATATATGTTCTCTATGCATATATACATAAAGGAAGTGACAAGAAGCCAACCATGCTACTAAATACACCATGCTACTAAATACACCATGCTACTAAATACACCATGCTACTAAATACACCATGCTACTAAATACACCATGCTACTAAATACACCATGCTACTAAATACACCATGCTACTAAATACACCATGCTACTAAATGCACCATGCTACTAAATACACCATACTACTAAATACACCATGCTACTAAATACACCATGCTACTAAATACACCATGCTAGCTTACTTAGCTAATTGATACGCTTAGCTGCTGACATAAACAATATTACAGGCTTACTAAAGTCTGAGGGAGATATGGTGTGCTAACTTAAAGCTGTACAGGATTAATACAATGTAAACAATGATTTCACATCTGCAGTGAGAACAGGGCACTGTGCAGGAAATGATGTCACAACTACAGTGAGAACAGGGAACTGTTCAGGAAGTGATATCACATCTACAGTTAGAACAGGTCGAGAGAGGCAGCTTTTCGTTCAACTACTGAACTCTACTGTACTTTACTCTACTGCAGTGGTTCTCAAAGTGAGGTTCTGACTTTGTTTTAAAGGTACGAATTCAACATATTTTATCCAATGTCTTTGTTGACATTTGGTTACCATTTGGTTACCATAATGACAATTCTGTGGTTATAATTTCACCCTCAAAAAACAACAACTTACGGTGATTTACTTACGGTGATTTACTTTTTAAAAATCCAAAGCATTTTACACGCAGATTCCACGTCACCATACGTTGATAAAATTACGTTGAAACAACGTTGATTTAATCAGTTTGGATCAGATGGAAAGCATAGTCTGTCCAACCAGCGAAACGTTTATTATCCATATAAAATACAGTTCAGAAATCTACTACGGAGGCCATCTTTGCCAGAGCAATAACCGATAAGTGATTTGATGGATCATGTTCATGTTTCAGATAAGCCTGGTTTGGGTGGCTACTGGCTATATGTATAAAGATACGCAGCTGTAACATAGTACTGCCTTCAATATTATGGGATGAAGATGTAACATATTCTGGTATATGTTGGGGGGAAAAAAGGGGCTACCTAGTTAGCAACTAGCATTCTGCAGGCAGGCTGCCCTTCAAAGTGATAGTGTACAGTGCAGACAGACCAGACAGACCAGCCTGGTCTCATAGATTAGACGGAATATAGTAAACGTAAACGTAAATCCAGCACACTCAATTTAGTATGATATGTATTATGTATTAATTTATGGATGTCCATCATCCATTTCAAATCAAATTGTATTGGTCACATACAAATGGTTAGCAGATGTTATTGCGAGTGTAGCGAAATGCTTGTGCTTCTAGTTCTGACAGTGGAGGAATGGAATAAGAATATATACATATTATAAATATATGGATGAGCGATGACAGAGGGGCATAGGCAAGATACAATAGATGGTATAAAATACAGTATATACATATGAGATGAGTAATGTAAGATATTTAAACATTATTAAAGTGGCATTATTAAAGTGACTAATGATCCATTTATTAAAGTGGCCAATGATTTCAAGTCTGTATGTTGGCAGCAGCCACTCAATGTTAGTGATGGCCTTTTAACAGTCTGATGGCCTTGAGATAGAAGCTGTTTTTCAGTCTCTCGGTTCCAGCTTTGATGCATCTGTACTGACCTCGCCTTCTGGATGATAGCGGGGTGAACAGGCAGTGGCTCGGGTGGTTGTTGTCCTTAATGATCTTTTTGGCCTTCCTGTGATGTCGGGTGGTGTAGGTGTCCTGGAGGGCAGGTAGTTTGCCCCCGGTGATGCGTTGTGCAGACCGCACCACCCTCTGGAGAGCCTTCCGGTTGTGGGCGGGGCAGTTGCCGTACCAGGCGGTGATACAGCCCGACAGGATTCTCTCAATTGTGCATCTGTAAAAGTTTGCGAGGGTTTTCGATGACAAGCCAAAATTCTTCAGCCTCCTGAGGTTGTAGAGGCGCTGTTGCGCCTTCTTCACCACGCTGTCTGTGTGGGTGGACCATTTCAGTTTGTCCGTGATGTGTACACCGAGGAATTTAACACTTTCCACTGCTGTCCCGTCAATGTAGATAGGGGGCTGCTCCCTCTGCTGTTTCCTGAAGTCCACGATCATCTCCTTTGTTTTGTTGACATTGAGTGTGAGGTTATTTTCCTGACACCACACTCCGAGGGCCCTCACCTCCTCCCTGCAGGTCGTCTCGTCGTTGTTGGTAATCAAGTAGTGTCGTCTGCAAACTTGATGATTGAGTTGGAGATGTGCCATGCAGTCATGGGTGAACAGGGAGTATTTTATTTTTTAATTAACCTTTATTTAACTAATTAAGTCAGTTAAGAACAAATTCACATTTACAATAACGGCCTACCTGAACAACGCTGGGACAATTGCGCGCCGCCCGATCACAGCTGGTTGTGATACAGCCTGGATTCGATCCATGGGGTCTGTAGGTGACTCCTCAAGCACTGAGATGCAGTGCCTTAGACCGCTGCGCCACTCAGGATCCCATGTTAGGAGTACAGGAGGGGATTGAGCACGTGGGGCCCCAAGTGTTGAAAATCAGAGAATAACTACACTGTTTTGTATTCGGCCATATTCCCGGTCACCTTGCCATGGTTAAATGCGGTGGTTCGCGCTTTCAGTTTTGCCGCCATCTATCCACAGTTTCTGGTTAGGGTAGGTTTTAATAGTCACAGTGGGTACAACATCTCCTATACACTTCCTCATAAACTCAGGAGGAGTTTATGAGTACAATATGTTACAAATTTACAAAACATATGATATGTTACAAATTCCAATTTGTTGTGGCTAACGTTAGCTATGTGGCTAATGCTAATGTTAGCTAGGTTGCTAATGTTAGCCAGGTTAGGAAACGGGGATACCTAGTCAGTTGTACAACTAAACTGAAATGTGTCTTCCGCATTTAACCCTCTGAATCAGAGAGGTGCGGGCGGGGCTGCCTTAATTGACTTTGGCCCACGGGGAACAGCGGGTTAACTGCCTTGCTCAGGGGGCAGAACCACATATTTTTACCTTGGGGATTCGATCCAGCAACCTTCTCTGTCACAGGCCGAAAACTCCTACACGTCATAGGGTTAATGGTTAACTTTAAGGTTAGGAGTTAGTTTAGGGTTAATGGTTAACATTAGGGTTAGATTAGGGTTATCGTGCTAAGAAGTTGCAAAGTATCAAGTAGTTGCAAAATTGCTCAAATGCTAAAGTTGTCCTTGATGAGATTCAAACCTGCAACCTTTGGGTTGCTAGATGTTTGCGTTATACGCACACCAATCCATCCAAACAACATCCAAATCCTGCAACTCAGGGTCCATACAGGTTGGCCATATGATTCTGTTTGTTTTGGACTCCAGAGAAGTAACATGATATAATATCTCTAGTTGCTATTGGCTGCTAACATGAATGACTTTCAGCTAAAAATCCAGGTGTAAAACACAGCTTATTTTTGTATCTTGCATTTTGAAAATGCATGGCTGGTAGTGACCAATCTTTCATATATACACTAGACGACAGACAGCGCTGTTTTGAAGCTATAAAAAAAAAATGCATTTATTAATGTCTACTTTTGTTTTTGCCAGGTTTATTCTGTTACAGACAATTGAAAGCCTACTTTTAAGTTATATTATGTGAGCTAAACATATGTATATTTTTTTTATAAAATATAAAAACATTTTCCATCAAGTATAATTATTTTTAAAGATTACTGCCCTCAAAACAAGAAAATACTTTAATACATGTAATTTTGTCCTTGAAACATTTAATTGAAATACTGTGTAATTCCATTCATTCCCATGGAGGGCTGCTTCTTCTGGAGAGCACCAATATGGCCGACCTGTGGCTTCAAAGCCTCTCACTGGCAAATACATGGCATCAGCAATCCAGGGTTTATATACATCATTTGGGGGTCACAATCTGGAACCAACGGTCCCGGGTCAAATAGCTTGAGAACCGCTGCTTTACTGTACTATACTATCATGTCCAAACTTGTGAAACTTAGACACCTACGATTGGTTCAGATTAGATCCGGTCCGAACCAATCAAATTTGGTCATGTTTAGGGGCCGAGCTCATTAGAATAATAGCCAGTGTGTAGAATAATACCCAAATATGCAAAGGAGAGTATTGCATATTTCTACCTTTGTGTATCTATTTAGGATACATCACCATGACGAGAATGACATTCATATTCAGAATTATGCATTTATGTGTAGTACAGATCAGGGACCCATGATGAAATTCTGTTACCTCAATTCTGTTACCGCAATTCTGTTACCCAGATGTAAATCCACTTCACCTACTGTAGTTCAATAACCAAAATAAAAAATGTCAAACTCAACGTGTAATGTCATAGCTGATGTCACGGTTGTCGAAAGGAGGAGCGGACCAAAGTGCAGCGTGTGTGTCGCTCCACATTTTATTTACACTGTGAAACTATGCAATACATACATAAACCGAATGACAAAAACAACAAACCGTGACACAGAGGTGAAACATACACTGACTCAAAGATAATCTCCCACAAACCCAGGTGGAAAAAAAAAAAAACCCTACTTAAGTATGATCTCCAATTAGAGACAACGAGGACCAGCTGCCTCTAATTGGAGAGCATCCCAAACAAAACCCCAACATAGAAATACAAAACTAGAACCTGAACATAGAAAATATAGAACACCCCCCCTGTCACACCCTGACCTACTCTACCCTAGAAAATAACATCTTTCTATGGGCAGGACGTGACAGCTGACACGTCATTCTTTTCTTCAGACATCTTTGAATCTTAATTCAGAGAAGATATTTAACAGAGTTTTGATAAGAACGTGGTCGCATAAAAACTACAGAGGGAAATTTTACCGTAATTCTGTTATCAAACTTTGCATCTTCACTGTTCTTCTAGTAAATGTGTTTTTGGTGACATATTCTGTGTATATTGTTCAAAGTCATCCTTGTGCATAGAGTTATATGGTTTGTTAAACTTTGAAATCAATGTTGTTGTTTTTTTTGTGAAATAAGTAAGTCTGCTTAATTCTTTCAGCTTGTGAATTCCCATATCACTCTGCTCTCTCCAATATGCATCATAAGTTTATTAAAATTCCATTTGAATATAACAAGCAGCACATTTTTTTTGTTTCTACAATCATTGTGACGAGTCAGGAAAGCCTTACTTATATCAAACACATTCTAGACTAGTAAGCAGCATCGCAACGTTGTTTTCACATCATTTTAAAAACTTTTTTTCTCTCTCAGTGTAACGATGCTGAATCAACGTGCAAAATGTCATCAACGTAAAGAAATAATTGTTTTCATGGGATGGGACTTTAGAAAAGCCTTCTATACATTCTTATAACCAATAAAGCATTGGACTTTGAAGTGTTACCAGCTCTTTCATACATTAGGCCTCAAAAGCCTTCCCTGTAGCTCAGTTGGTAGAGCATAGTGTTTGCAACACCAGGGTTGTGGGTTCGATTCCCACGGGGGGCCAGCACAGAAAAAAAAAATGTATGAAATTCTATGAAATGTATGCATTCACTACTGTAAGTCAGGATAAGAGCGTCTGCTAAGATGACAAAAAAAAAAAAAAAAAAAAAGGAATGGTTCTGAATCTGATTGATTGATCTGATCAGTTGAAGGTCTCTTTACTTGGTCAGCAAGTAAAGAGTTGGGAATTGTGGTTGATGGATCGTGAGCCTCTCACTCCAACTGGTACCTTCCTCATATCCATGTAGGTTGAATTAATGTTCCCTCTTCCCGTCTGAAATACAGAAAATGTCAACTTGAACCTTTTAACATTTACCCTTTTAGACTTGAATGATAAAGTAGGATCGTTATTTAATGATAGGGCGTAGCTAACATGGATAATTAGTGTTCCTAAACCAGGAGGAAAGACCCCTTGGACTTTAACAAGAAGTTAGATCACATTGTTGACAAGTTATAACTACTGTTGTGACAACGTTGGAAGCATGTGTATTGAATATTCTCACCGTAGGTTGGGTCTGATTAGGCTGAGGAAACAAATTAGAACAGAAATATTATTATTTTAACATAATCTTCAAAACAATATAATGAATATGTACAGAATTGTCCAATATATTGGCTTCAATTATGTGCTTTTATAACTGTGCAATTACATTGCCTTTGAAAAGTATTCAGACACCTTGACTTTTTCAACGTTTTGTTAGGTTATAGCCCAATGCTAAGATTGATTAAATTGTTACTTTTCCTCATCAATCTACACACAATGCCCCATAACAACGTAGCAAAAACAGGTTTTTGACATTTTTGCTAAAAAACAGAAATCTCACATTTACATAAGTATTCAGACCCTTTACTCAGTACTTTGTTGAAGCACCTTTGGCAGCGATTACAGTCTAAAAGTCTTCTTGGGTATGATGCTACAAGCTTGGCACACTTGTATTTGGGGAGTTTCTCCCATTCTTCTCTGCAGATCCTCTCAATCTCTGTCAGGTTGGATGGGGAGCATTGCTGCACAGCTATTTTCAGGACTCTAGAGATGTTCGATCAGGTTCAAGTCCAGGCTCTGGCTAGAACACTCAAGGACATTCAGAGACTTGTCCCGAAGTCACTCCTGCGTTGTCTTGGCTGTGTGCTTAGGGTCGTTGTCCTGTTGGACGGTGAACCGTCGCCCCAGTTTGAGGTCTTGAGCGCTCTGGAGCTGGTTTTCATCAAGGATCTCTCTGTACTTTGCTCCATTCATCTTTGCCTCGATCCTGACTAGTCTCCCAGTCCCTGCCGCTGAAAAACATACCCACAGCATGATGCTGCCACCATCATGCTTTACCGTTGGGATGGTGCCAGGTTTCCTCCAGATGTGATGCTTGGCATTCAGGCCAAAGAGTTCAATCTGGTTTCATCAGACCAGAGAATCTTGTTTCTTATGGTCTGAGAGTCCTTTAGGTGCCTTTTGGCAAACTCCAAGCGGGCTGTCATGTGCCTTTTACTGAGTAGTGGCTTCTGCCTGGCCACTCTGCCATAAAGGCCTGATTGGTGGAGTGCTGCAAGGTTCTGGAAGGTTCTCCCGGGTTCTTGGTCACCTCCCTGCCCAAGGCCCCTCTCCCCCGATTGCTCAGTTTAGCCGGGCGGCCAGCTCTTGGAAAAGTCTTGGTGGTTCCCAAACTTCTTCCATTTAAGAATGATGGAGGCCACTGTATTCTTGGGGACCTTCAATGCTGCAGACATTTTTTTTGGTACCCTTTCCCAGATGTGTGCCTCAACACAATCCTTTTACATTTTTTTTAAAGAACAAGTCAGTTAAGAACAAATTCTTATTTACAATGATGGCCTACCGGGGAACAGTGGGTTAACTGCCTTGTTCAGGGGCAGAACGACAGATTCTTACCTTGTCAGCTCGGGGATTCAATCTACCAACCTTTCGGTTACTGGCCCAACGCTCTAACCACTAGGCTACCTGCTACCCCCATGAATCATGTCCAATCAATTAGAATTTACCACAGCTGGACTCCATTGAAGCTGTAGAAACATCTCAAGGATGATCAATGGAAACAGGATGCAGCTGAGCTCAATTTCAAGTCTCATAGCAAAGGGTCTGAATACTTATGTAACTAAGTTATTTCTGTTTTTTATTTTTTATAAAACTGTTTTCACTTTGTCATTATGGGGTATTGTGTCAATTTTAGAATAAGGCTGTAACGTAACAAAATGTGGAAAAGGTCAACGGGTCTGAATACTTTCTGAAGGCACTGTATATGTTTCTCACTGCAACAACTTGAACTCAGTGTAAGAGCTTTAGGTTGTGCCAGCACTTCAAACATTAATGGGCAGTTTCCTGGACACAGATTGAGCCTAGTCCAAGACGTAATCTGTTTCCAGGAAACCAGTCCTATATTGTTTGGACTCAAATCTGATCTCTCATTAAAAAAAAGGATCCAAACCTGCATGGGGACGTATGTCAGCGAATCATATAGCTCCTCAGATCGAAGGACCTGGAAAAAATGACCCCAAAACACTAGAGATCAGAGAAGTAAGCAAAAGAAAAGTCCGGTGCTTGGCAATGAATAACATTAAGGAACAGAAACTCCTATCTTCACAAACATAGCTTGAAATAATGATGTCTTTGACATGAATACTATATAAAGTGTTCCTAACACAAGTTATACTTGAAGCCTGTTGATTGGCTTATTGAAATGTCAGGAGAGGAAAGCCTGTTGATTGTTTTCCTCTCCTGACATTTTAATCAGCCAATCAGCTGTAACGGTGTATATTATAATGAGCCTGACCCTCAGCCTGATATAGAAGAAGGTGATGGTGAAGCTGTAGAAGCAGAGGAACACAGACAGGCCAATCACAATCCACTTCAGTTGGTCAATCAGCTCAGCCTCAGGAGACGCAGGTAGAGGAGGTAGAGGGGAAGGAGCATCTCCTGCTAGTCCTGGGAACAGACAGTCAAAAACATGGAATATTTTAAACACAACCTTTTCCGGGAAAACGTAAAGTATAGCAAACACAACAGAGGAGGAAATGGAGTTTAGACATGATAAAATACATTATCATAATGCATTATGAAGTATTTCCTGGAATATCTAGAAACTACCATTATCATAATACATTATGAAGTATTTCCTGGAATATCTAGAAACTACCATTATCATAATATATTATTATTATTATTTAAAAAAAATATATATATTTCACCTTTATTTAAATAGGCCATAGTGGCGAAATAATTATAATTTAGCATTAACACTGGAGTGATAGATGTGTAGATGATGATGTGCAAGTAGAGATACTGGGGTGCAAAAGAGCAAGAAGATAAATAACAATATGGGGATGAGGTAGTTGGGTGGGCTATTTACAGATGGGCTGTGTACAGCTGCAGTGGTCGGTAAGCTGCTCTGATAGCTGATGCTTGAAGTTAGAGAGGGAGATATAAGACTCCAGCTTCAGTGATTTTTGCTATTTGTTCCAGTCATTGGCAGCAGAGAACTGGAAGGAAAGGCGGCCAAATGAGGTGTTGGCTTTGGGGATGACCAGTGAAATTGACCTGCTGGAGCGCGTGCTACAAGTGGGTGTTGCTATGGTGACCAGTGAGCTGAGATAAGGCGGGGCTTTACCTAGCAAAGACTTATAGATGACCTGGAGCATGTGGGTTTGGCGACGAATATGTAGTGAGGGCCAACGAGAGCATACAGTTATGAAACTAATAACAGGAAATAAATTAAATTTTGATTTATGTAAATAATATTTTAGTGACAAACCCTTCTCAGGAGGGCTGTAGGCACATACGTTAGGACTATTAATGTTTTTGGCAGAACAGGGACACAAAGTAAGAAAGAAGAAGTTGCGACTATGGAAAAGGGAAGTTGTCTATCTTGGACATACCATAGCATAGGAAGGGAGAACACTTAACTCTACCAGAAAAGCAGCCATTTTAGAAGTACCTAAACCACTTACTAAGAAACAGATGATGAGTTTTCTTGGAATGATTAACTATTGTCGTGTGTGGATATCCCACTTTCATTACATACCGGAAAGCTCAGTGAATTGATATATGGTAAAGCTATGGCAGCCAGAGATAAGATAGAATGGACTAGGAAAGCAGATGCAGAAGCAAAACAGGCAGGTCTTAAACCGCAAGCCGTCGACACAGCTGTTCTTAAAAGAGGAAGTAAACATAGACATAGCTATATTAAAAATGTCAGTCCAGAGCTCCAATGAAAGAGATTGCGAAATAGTAAAAGTTAGGAGCTGTCTATACAGAGGGGATTTGGTACAAGGATAAGTTATCCATACTACCCAAGTCATTGTTTAGATATGCGGCAAGATTGACACATGCGCAGAGCCATGTGTCAACAGGGGGATAGTAGAGCAGGTGGTAGGGTATATTAGGAAACACTTTGTGGCCTATTGGATAACGAACTACTTAAAACATTTTTTATAATAGATAAGTATATTAAATGGGTAGAAGCATTCCCAACTTACTTGGAGGATACGATTATGGTAGCTAAAATATTAGGTCCAGATATTATCCCTAGAGTTGGTTTACTAGGATCTATCTCTTTAAATATTGTATTACATTTTAGCTGATCAGGTAAACCATATAGAACGCCAGAGTTAGGAATACTAGAACATTTAGACATAGAATTTGAAGATATACTAGCAGAACACATGAGAAGACTGTGAAACATGGTGAAGCTCCAAAATTGCCCTCGCTAGAAGCCTGTGTTTCAGACATAAGGAAGTGGATGGCTGCAAACTTTCTACTTTTAAACTCGGACAAAACAGAGATGCTTGTTCTAGGTCCCAAGAAACAAAGAGATCTTCTGTTCAATCTGACAATTAATCTGGATGGTTGTACAGTCGTCTCAAATAAAACTGTGAAGGACCTCGGTGTTACTCTGGACCCTGATCTCTCTTTTGAAGAACACATCAAGACTGTTTCAAGGACAGCTTTTTTCCATCTACGTAACATTGCAAAAATCAGAAACTTTCTGTCCAAAAATGACGCAGAAAAATTAATCCATGCTTTTGTTACTTCTAGGCTGGACTACTGCAATGCTCTACTTTCCGGCTACCCGGATAAAGCACTAAACAAACTTCAGTTAGTGCTAAATACGGCTGCTAGAATCCTGACTAGAACCAAAAATTTTGATCATATTACTCCAGTGCTAGCCTCCCTACACTGGCTTCCTGTTAAGGCAAGGGCTGATTTCAAGGTTTTACTGCTAACCTACAAAGCATTACATGGGCTTGCTCCTACCTATCTTTCCGATTTGGTCCTGCCGTACATACCTACACGTACGCTACGGTCACAAGACGCAGGCCTCCTAATTGTCCCTAGAATTTCTAAGCAAACGGCTGGAGGTAGGGCTTTCTCCTATAGAGCTCCATTTTTATGGAATAGTCTGCCTACCAATGTGAGAGACGTAGACTCAGTCTCAACCTTTAAGTCTTTACTGAAGACTTATCTCTTCAGTAGGTCCTATGATTAAGTGTAGTCTGGCCCAGGAGTGTGAAGGTGAACGGAAAGGCTGGAGCAACGAACCGCCCTTGCTGTCTCTGCCTTGCCGGTTCCCCTCTTTCCACTGGGATTCTCTGCCTCTAACCCTATTACAGGGGCTGAGTCACTGACTTACTGGTGTTCTTCCATGCCGTCCATGGGAGGGGTGCGTCACTTGAGTGGGTTGAGTCACTGACGTGGTCTTCCTGTCTGGGTTGGCGCCCCCCCTTGGGTTGTGCCATGGCGGAGATTTCTGTGGGCTATACTCGGCCTTGTCTTCGGACGGTAAGTTGGTGGTTGTAGACATCCCTCTAGTGGTGTGGGGGCTGTGCTTTGGCAAAGTGGGTGGGGTTATATCCTGCCTGTTTGGCCCTGTCCGGGGGTATCATCGGATGGGGCCACAGTGTCTTCTGATCCCTCCTGTCTCAGCCTCCAGTATTTATGCTGCAGTAGTTTATGTGCCGGGGGGCTAGGGTCAGTCTGTTTCATCTGGAGTATTCTCTTGTCTTATCCGGTGTCCTGTGTGAATTTAAATATGCTCTCTCTAATTCTCTCTCTCTTTCTCTCTTTCTTTCTTTCTCTCGGAGGACCTGAGCCCTAGGACCATGCCTCGGGACTACCTGGCATGATGACTCCTTGCTGTCCCCAGTCCACCTGGCCATGCTGCTGCTCCAGTTTCAACTGTTCTGCCTGCGGCTACGGAACCCTGACCTGTTCACCGGACGTGCTTGTTGCACCCTCGACAACTACAATGATTATTATTATTTGACCATGCTGGTCATTTATGAACATTTTAACATCTTGACCATGTTCTGTTATAATATCCACCCGGCACAGCCAGAAGCGGACTGGCCACCCCTCATAGCCTGGTTCCTCTCTAGGTTTCTTCCTAGGTTTTTGGCCTTTCTAGGGAGTTTTTCCTAGGGAGTTTTTCCTAGCCACCGTGCCTCTTTCACATGCATTGCTTGCTGTTTGGGGTTTTAGGCTGGGTTTCTGTACAGCACTTTGAGATTTCAGCTGATATACGAAGGGCTATATAAATAAATTTGATTTGATTTGATATGTTTGTTAACCAAACCCGTATGTCTGAGATTTTGTGTCCAACAGGTGAATTACAGGAGAAGGTGATTCACTCAATCCAACCAGGAGACTGGGTGTGGATCCAGTCCCTGAGGAGAAAAGAACTGGAAGCAGCCGTGGTGGGAGGGCCCATACCAAGTACTTCTGGTGACAGCCTTCGCGGTGAGAATAGCTGAAAGAGCTACCTGGGTGCATATCACACATTGTAAGAGGGTAAGACACACTGACACTGTCGAACAATCACAGAGTTAGGAGAAGAACCGAATACACCAATAAGGTTCGGGGGGTTACCTCTCTAACAAAGGTTCCCTAACGCGCCCAATCCTCACTGTGTGCGTTCATAGAAGTGAAAGTATGGGTTGGCCTCTAGCCAGTGATACGTTCTCCGGGAAGGGGTGGGGCTTTACAGGGGTACTGGTCAGTCTGAGCTGTCTGATTGGTGGAGCCATATTCCTAATACACCATGAACCACTCGAAGTCAGAAAGTGGTAACTTGACCCATAGTGTAGAAGATGAGGATTTTGTATTGCCTTGGAGAGCTCTTTGGTCTTGGCCATGGTGGAGAGTTTGGAATCTGATTAATTGATTGCTTCTGTGGACAGGTGTCTTTTATACAGGTAACAAACTGAGATTAGGAGCACTCCCTTTAAGAGTGTGCTCCTAATCTCAGCTCGTTCCCTGTATAAAAGACACCTGGGAGCCAGAAATCTTTCTGATTGAGAGGGGGTCAAATACTTATTTCCCTCATTAAAATGCAAATCAATTTATAACATTTTTGACATGCGTTTTTCTGGATTTTTTGTTGTTGTTATTCTGTCTCTAACTGTTCAAATAAACCTACCATTAAAATTATAGACTGATCATTTCTTTGTCAGTTGGCAAACGTACAAAATCAGCAAGGGATCAAATACTTTTTTCCCTCACTGTATTGAATTTAGTTTGATTTTGTATGACATTTCTGAATCCAATAAAAATAGATGTGTAATAGTGTGTGTGTAATATTTAGTCAATAGGGTGAATTGATAAAATCATTTATATGTTTAAGGTTTTGACTAAATGATTCCACCCTGTAAATATATAACTGAGTATATATAACTGAGTGATTATAAGACTAATTCTATAACTGTGTGTGCATAGGACAAGCTAAGACTTTACTATTTAGTAATGTAAGTGAGACATTCAAGGAAAAGGAAAACTGTTAACCTGTTTGGTATAGGGGGCAGTATTGAGAATTTTGGAAAAAATATGTTCCCATTTTTAACTGCCTCCTACACCAACTCAGAAGCTAGAATATGCATATTATTGTTCAGGTTTGGATAGAAAACACTCTGAATTTTCTAAAACTGTTTGAATGGTGTCTGTGAGTATAACAGAACTCCTATGGCAGGCAAAAACCTGACAAGGCTTCAAGCAGGAAGTACCCTGTCTGACAAGGAGTCGTGCGTCTTACCTCTTTTTATTGAAAAGTAAGGATCTTAGCTGTAACGTGACAATTCCCAGGGCTCCAATAGGCTCTCAGAGCCCGCGAAATAACTGAAGGTTTACGAGGGAGCCTCAGGTTGAAACATATTATCGCCTTTTGTAAGTGGATGCTCGGAGGACCTTTCAATGATGCGCGTGCATGAGTCGCTTCTGAGGAGAAATTTTATTCGGCTGTTTAGGCTCAATGCATACTCCCGGTCGGAATATTATCACTTCTCTACGACATAAATGGCATAAAAATTTGTTTTAAACAGCGGTTGACATGCTTCGAAGTACGGTAATGGAATATTTAGACATTTTTGACAAGCCAACGCGCCATGCGCGGGACCGTGAGGAAGCATTCTGATAGTGTCTAGAACTCACGAACAAAACGTCGCTGTTGGAATATAACGATGGATTATTTGGGACCAAACCAACATTTGTTATTGAAGTAGAAGTCCTGGCAGTGTATTCTGATGAAGAACAAGCAAGGTAAGAACATTTTTCTTATAGGAAATGTGATTTTGGTGGAGGCTGAACTGGGTGGGTATCTAAATAGCTAGCCCTGTAATGCCGGGCTATGTACTTAGATTATTGCAAAATGTGCTTCATCCGAAAAGCTATTTTAAAATCGGACATATCGAGTGCATAGAGGGGTAATGTATCTATAATTCTTAAAATAATTGTTATGCTTTTTGTGAACGTTTATCGTGAGTAATTTAGCAAACTGTTAGTAAATTCACCGGAAGTTTGCGGTGGTTATGCTTTTTCTGAACGTCACATGCTAATGTAAAAAGCTGGTTTTTGATATAAATATGAACTTGATTGAACAGACATGCATGTATTGTATAACACAATGTCCTAGGTGTGTCATCTGATGAAGATTATAAAAGGTTAGTGCTGCATTTAGCTGTGGTTTTGGTTTATGTGACATGATATGCTAGCTTGAAAAATGGGTGTCAGATTTTTTCTGGCTGGGTACTCTGCTAACATAATCTAATGTTTTGCTTTTGTTGTAAAGCCTTTTTGAAATCGGACAGTGGGGTTAGATTAACGAGATTCTTGTCTTTAAATAGCTGTGAAATAGTCATATGTTTGAGAAATTGAAGTTATAGCATTTCTAACGATTCAAAAATCGCGCCACTGGATTGAAGTGACTGTTACGTAGGTGGGACGAAATCGTCCCACATACCCCAGAGAGGTTAACAGACAACTTGTGACCACTGTGAAACTAATAACAGGAAAGAGGTCTCCCCACCCAGGGATGGGAGAAACCATTGGGCTTGCAGTAGATTATGTAACATGTTGCAGGATATGATAAGCAATGTATGTGTTGGAGAAGACTGGTAAATATGCATTGGCAGCGTTAGAGAAGAGGAGGGGCATTTATAAGGGGTGTGACATATGGTATAACCAAACGTGTGAGGTATAAAAGGCTATGTACATTGTTTGATATTTAGAGCCCTCGTGAATAAACATTACGATCATTGTAAGCTGGGTCTCCGTCTGTTTCATTCAACCGGAATCTTACACATTCTGGGTTACAGACTGAGTAGTTTAATTGAATTTCAGTTTAAGAACATTGAGAACTTAATTCTCCTAACAACAGTACAGGTTGCAGTGGAGGGTAGTATATGGGGCTTTGGTGACAAAATGGATGGCACTGTGATAGACTACATCCAATTTGCTGAGTAGAGTGTTGGAGGCTATTTTGTAAATGACATCGCCGAAGTCAAGGATCGGTAGGATAGTCAGTTTTACGAGGGTGAAGCATGAGTGAAGGAGGCTTTGTTTGCGAAATAGGAAGCCAATTCTAGATTTAATTTTGGATTGGAGATGTTTGATGTGAGTCTGGAAGGAGAGTTTACAGTCTAACCAGACACCTAGGTATTTGTAGTTGTCCACATATTCTAAGTCAGAACCGTCCAGAGTAGTGATGCTGGACGGGCGGGCGGGTGCGGGCAACAATCGGTTGAAGAGCATGCATTTAGTTTTACTAGCATTTGAAAGCAGTTGGAGGCCACGGAAGGAGTGTTGTATGGCATTGAAGCTCTATGAAGTATGTGGTCCTGTGTGGCTCAGTTGGTAGAGCATGGTGTTTGCAACGCCAGGGTTGTGGGTTCGATTCCCATGGGGGACCAGTACGGGAAAAAAAACATATATAATAAATGTATGAAATGTATGCATTCACTACTGTAAGTCGCTCTGGATAAGAGCATCTGCTAAATGACTAAAATGTAAAATGTAAAAGTACTTCATGAATATCTAGAAACTACCATTATCATAATACATTATGAAGTACTTCATGGAATATCTAGACACCACCATTATCATAATACATTATGAAGTATTTCATGGAATATCTAGAAACTACCATTATCATAATACAGTATCAAGTACTTCATGGATTATCTAGAAACAACCATTATCATAATACATTATGAAGTACTTCATGGAATATCTAGAAACTACCATTATCATAATACATTATGAAGTATTTCATGGAATATCTAGAAACTATCATTATCATAATACATTATGAAGTACTTCATGGAATATCTATACACCACCATTATCATAATACATTATAAAGTACTTCATGGAATATCTATACACTACCATATGCCAGTCAGACATTGCAGTAATTCCTACTGGATTTGTATTGATAAATTATGCAATCACTATCAAATGCAATATTTAGTTACATACTGTAACCTGCTGTACATCACATGAATCATTTGAACTTTCTAAACATATAACACAGGTAATCAATCTAAGGCTTGTGTCCCAAGTGGAACCCTATAGTGTATGGTTCACTAATTTAGACCAGATCCCTGGTCAAAAGTAGTGCACCCTAATAGGTATTACAGCATTTGGGACATAACTTAAAAATGTACAAAGGAAATGTTCCACTAACCTGGCAGCAGTTTGGTGGAGCGGTTCCCCACTACAGTTTTGATGGGTTTCATGGTAATAGCAGATGACAATGAGAACTCACACTGGAACAGACCACTGATGTCATCAGCCTTTAAGTTGTGTAATGTGAACTTGTACTGGTTCCGTGTCACCTTCATGTAGGTGCAGTCAGCCATCTGACTGTTATTTACCTAATAATAATAATAATACATTTCATTTACAGAGGAATCTCAATACTCTACGTAGGCAGAAACTAAACAACAAACAAAAAAACAACAATAAAGACAAAAAATACAAAGTTATAAAGTCATAAATTAATAAAGTTATAAAGTTATAAAGTCATAAATTAATAAAGTTATAAAGTCATAAATTAATAAAGTTATAAAGTCATAAAGTCATAAATGAATAAATTAATAAAGTTATAAAGTCATAAAGTCATAAATTAATAAAGTTATAAAGTCATACATTTATAAAGTTATAAAGTCATAAATTAATAAAGTTATAAAGTCATACATTTATAAAGTCATAAATTAATAAAGTTATAAAGTCATGAAGTTATAAAGTCATAAAGTCATAAATTAAGGAAGTTATAAAGTCAAAGTCATAAATGAATAAAGTTATAAAGTTATAAAGTCATAAATTAATAAAGTCATAAAGTTGAATTAAATTGAATTGAATTAAAGAATCAAGGCAGTTAAAAAACAGGGCTAAAAGAGTCTTGACAGATAGGGTTGGTCTGTAGATGGAGCGTCTTTCAGATGGTCAGGGAGAGCATTCCATAGGCGAGGAGAAAGGGACCAGAGTACTCGGTCCCCCCCTATGGTCTGGACACCTGTCATGGGGACTTGAAGCAGTGGGGGGTGGCTGGAGCGGAGTGTGTGAGGTGGCTCACCTGACAAACCATGGTAATATCAGAGTTATTGAGTCTGTTCAGCCTGGCGTCAATAACAAAGAGCCCATCTGGGTTTGTGTGACTACAGGTGATGGAGACAGTACCGTCGGGGTTAAGTGTTCGGTTCGCAGGCTGCATCACCTGAATCCCTGGGAGGGGAGACAGTCAGAGTGAAACGAGAAGAGAGAAGATAACATACTGTAGAATCTCAACGGAAAGTCATTTGTTTGAGGAAACGTGGCACTTTTTTTCTCACAACAACAACAAAAAATGTATCCAATGGAAAACAATGGTATTTTAGACAGCCACATTTCTTGTGGCCTTTTATCCCAGACAGGTTGAAGAGGAATAAACCTATATACATTTCCATGACTTTTAGAAATACAATCTCTATTTTCTAAAAATGAATGACATTACTAACATGATATATATATATATATATATATATATATATATATATATATAAATATATATATATTAGTATATAATAAAACATAAAGTAGAGATCTCACCGTGGCTGGGACAGAGAAGGGTAAAAAACCAGGCAACTACAGAGATGATTCTGATTATCATTTCAACTCTTTTTCCTGCTGAGTTTTAACCTTTAGCTAGCTGAGTCTAACTCTGACAGACACCAAATCAACAGTGACGGACTAGAGGGGAAATCTCTCCTCATAACTCTCTAGCTCTCCTCCTATCACGGGGCTTTAAATTGGTTTACTTGTCTGTCATTGGGAGTATCACAGACACTAAGTGGTAAAGTGGGTTAAAGTATAGATTGATTCCGACTAAAGGACCACAACAGATAATCTTTCTAGTTGTTTTTAAAAAAAAAATTTGCCCAAGAGTTTTGATTTAGTACATATGGATATATGGAGGTATTTGCATTCCCATTAGAATAGATGGAGTTAGCTTAACAGATTCCTTACCAGTGGCACAGTTGTATTTTTGCTGTTGTTAGCAGACTAATAGGCTCCACTAAATACAGTAGTTACAGCACCATATCTTGTTAGTTATTAAATGTACACGTTATCCTTTTCTCCATTGACCGTCATTTTGTTATAGGCCATGTAAATCTGCTGTACCGGCATGTTTACGGACATTTTCTGTTATCAGAAAAAAAGGAAAAAACCCTTTGATTTCTAACTAGGTGAACCGAATCAGTGGTTGGTGTTAATGCCACATCCTGTTGTGTTCAGTGTTTTTCTCTGAAGTCTGTCACTAGAAACTAGACCTAAGTCAGTCAGCAGTAAAGAGGCTGGGAACTGCGACCCAAATGGAATCCTATTCCCTACATAAGGTGCCATAGGGCTCTGGTCAAAAGTAGTGCACTATGTAGGGAATAGGGTGCTACGGCCCATAGGGCACTGGTCTAAAGTAGTGCACTATGTAGGGAATAGGGTGCCATTTGGGACGCAGCCTAGCTGTAAAGGCGTGGTAGTCTCTAGAAGAAGAGGCCTCCTGTAGGGCACGCCTGGGTTCAAATACTATTTGAGATCTTTCAAATACTTTTAAGTGTTAGCTCTAGCCTGCCTGGAGTAGCAGGTGGATGGTGTTTGCGCATATAGGAACTGCCTGCTGGTTCCATTGTAACTGTCAAGCAGCCAATCAAACCCAGCTAAAGCATTTGAAGTGATTTCAAATAGTGCTTGAACCCAGAGCTGCCTGATCCTGACATCCTGTTATTACTCTGTAAATGCACACACTGGAAACTGTGTCCCAAAATGGCACCCTATTCGCTACCAAAGTGTCCTATAGGCCCTGGTTAGAAGCAGTGGACTATATAGGGAACAGAGTGTCAGTGGGGAAACTGCCAGATACTGGGAGATGGATTGATAATGAAGAAGCTTTTGAGGTTTGATTCACTTTTCTTTCTTCTTATTATTACTATATTAACAAAATAAGACGGCATCAACTTAGAGGAATATTTTTTAGAAAATGTTGTTGTGGGGGTCAACGTTCAGAGTTCTTGGCACCTGGTAATCTATAATGCCTTCCGAAAGTATTGATACCCCTCGAATGATTTCACATGTTGTTGTGCTACAAGCTAAAAACCCATTTACTCCCTAATGAAAAAGTGAAAATATGTTTTTAGAAATGTTTGCTAATTTTATTGAAAATTGTTTAATTTTTTTTACAAAAATAAGTATTCAGACCCTTGAGTCAACACATTAAATTCACCGTTGGCTGCGATTACAGCTGTGAGTATTTCTGAGTAAGTATCGAAGCGCTTTACTCATCTTGATTGTACAATATTTGCACATTATTCTCTTTAAAATTCTTCAAGCTTTGTCAAGTTGGTTGTGATCATTGCTAGAAAGCCATTTTCAAGTATTGCCATAGATGTTCAAGCCAATTTTAGTCAAAAATGGAGCTAGGCCACTCAGAAATATTACATGTATATGGTCTTGTGTTTTAGGTTATTGTCCTGCTGAAAGGTGGATTTGTCTCCCAGTGTCTGGTGGAAAGCAGACTAAACCAGGTTTTCCTTTAGGATTTTGCATGTGCTTAGCTCTATTCCATTTATTTTTATCCTGAAAAACTCCCTAGTCCTTGCCGATGACAAGCATACCAATAACATGATGCAGCCACCACCAGAATGCATGTTTTGGAATATTTTTTATTCTGTACAGGCTTTCTTCTTTTCACTCTGTCATTTAGGTTAGTATTGTGGAGTAATTTAGGTTAGTATTGTGGAGTAAATCAGGTTAGTATTGTGGAGTAACTCCGGCAACTGAGTTAGGAAGGACACCTATATTATTGTAGTGACTGGGTGTATTGATACACCATCCAAAGTGTAATTTATAACTGCACCATGTTCAAAGGATAATTCAAGGTCTGCTTTTTCATTTTTACCCATCTACCAATAGGTGCCGTTCTTTGCGAGGCACTGGAAAACTTCCCTGGTGTTTGTGGTTGAATCTGTGTTTGAAATTCGCTGCTCAACTGAGGGACCTTACAGATAATTGTATGTGTGGAGGTACAGAGATGAGGTAGTCATTCATAAATCATGTTAAACACTATTGTTGCACACAGAGTGAGTCCACGCAACAGTATAATGTGATTGTTAAGCAAATTTTTATTCCTGAACTTATTTAGGCTCACCATAACAACGTTGAATAGGCATTGACTCAAGACCTTACAGCTTCTCATTTTTAATTAATTGGTGAAAATGTCTAAAGACATAATTCCACTTTGACATTATGGTGTGTTGTGTGTAGGCCCAGTGACACATAATCTCAATTGAATCCATTTTAAATTCAGGCTGTAACAATAAAATGTGGAAAAGTCATGGGGTGTGAATACTTTCTGAAGGCCACTGTATCATGAATTGAATTACTGTAAGGTTAAGGAATTACTCAGCTATACGGTTCTTAAAAAGACACACATTTTAGGATTTTGTGAGTGACGGGTAAATAAATATTTATAAAAGGTAAAACTAATTATAATAGCCTACACATGTTTATTTTAATATTTCTCCAGCTGATAATTGTAATATTTCTCCAGCTGTCGGCTGTCAATCCAGACAGCAAGAGATCACTCATCAAAGGCTGTCTTGAGTCTCGACCACAATATCAATATTGATCTTTATCGTGGTCTTGTGTTTTTTTTGAGTTGGACAAAATAAATCTCAGTAATGTGTAGTCATTTAATTTAAATGCCACCTAGATATTAGTGCTACTGGGGAAATCTCTGAGTAAGATCGTCGTCACACTCTGAGTGTTCAATAACCACTTGGCTATTCAACAAATCGTGTGTTTATAAGAAATGATTGTGACAAAGACGGAAATTATTGATCAAAAACAAAACAATTTATTCGAGGCTAGTCGTAGACTTGATTTTACTAGTCTGCAATTTCTTTATATTACAACACAATGAAACATATAGAATGGATTAAAAAAAAAAACATTTCTCAAAACAAAATCTTCATTGGAAATTACCATAATCAAATCTTCCGTCATTCTGTGATGTCATTGGTATTATTGCTTCAAATCTTCTCTTCCTCTGTAGAACCTAGAAGGTTAAATTACATTATTATATCTATTAAAATGGACATAAGAGTATCGACAGAAGTGACTCTTGTTATCAGGTTAATGTTGTTGTTGCTCGTGAAGTGACTGATCGACGTTAAAGCAGAAGTTGTTTGTAAGAGCTCACCTGATGAACGAGGAGGATAGCAATGGCAGAGATTACTATTAATATGGTGGCAGCGGTCATTCCTGCTAAGGGTAGTCTGACTGATGTTTCTCCTGTTATATCATCTCTTCTCTGGGCCTCTGGGGTAAAGCACCCTGGTTCCTCTACAGAAATGCACCATGCACAATCTTAACAACAGTCATGTCAGAATTCAACACGCGTATTGTTTTGAGAACTAGGGCTCAATCCTAACTTCAAATCTGCATCTTTAAACCCAACCCAAATTCTCACACAAATCACAATTGAATCAAAGCGTGGTTCAAAGTCCACTTGATAGGTAAGTGCATAATGTCTGTATGTATCATTAGCATTAAGCCTTTAGATCTATTTATCTCCCAATATACAGTAGCATTCAGTATTACCTGTTATATAGAGAAGGGTGCCATTCCCAAACGTCCTGAGGTAAGGCGGAGGGTACAGGACTTCTATGGCACAGCGGTACAGGTCGGTGTCGTTACCCCGGAGACCAGAAATAGTCAGGTTCACCTTGCCTGGCCCAAACTGGCCTCGACAAGTCACCGTCCTCTCTCCCTCTCCCTCCGTCTGGAAGGCTGTATTTTTGTTGGTGAAGGAAGAGGTGCACACTTTCTGTTCTTCCTGCTCCCCGTACATCCCCCGATACAGAGTGATCCTTAGCTCCTCCGGTTCATGTCTCCCTGTGTGGTGGTAGGAGCAGAACAACTCCACCTCACCACGATGACTCACCACACGGTAAGGCTGGGAAACCTTCAGGGCTGGAAAGAGACGGTGAGAGAGGTGGGTAGAGAGAGAGAGAGAAGGGGGAGAGAGAGAGAGAGAGAGGTCAGATTCACTCATTGCTGTTGCTGAGCTTGTATCCTATACAGCTCCACATCATCCAGAAGTAGAGGTCCATCTCATAACACCTGAGGTCCCAACAATGCAATACAACTAACAACTAACTCTGCATTGACTAAATCTAGTCCTTATTAAAGAAATGTCTTGTATCATATTTTTTTTAAAAGGTACTCACCATTCCATACTGGGAGGTAAAGACCGAGACAGAGAAATGTCAACAGGTTGAGACTCATGATGATGAGAAGAAATGTACCTCCAAAAAAAAAATAATCTTCTCAGACTTTTATATTGCCAAGTCTTTCGGAAAGAGTCAGAGATTTTGCGATGATCAACGACATAGAAAGCACATACGTGCTTCACTACCAGTAATACCAAACCACCAATTCAGGTGTACTGTTCATTATTCTGGTAAAATAGTTTCCATTGACAACGGAAAATATGCAAAGTGAACATAAAGAGAAAAACACCCAGAGTAAAACACTGAAATGGTTTAGTCATAATGAAAATGCTGATTTGTGATATTTTTACCCTTTTTTTGTTGTTGACGTCATGCCAATGTCGATTTGAACGTCTTCTGCGCTTCAGTGTGAACGCTGAGAACCAATGACGGAGTAGAGGAAGATTAATAGGGGGGTTACACCACTATTATGAAATGGGACCCTATTTCCCACATGTGTCCTGGTCAAAGGCAGTGAGTGCCCTATTAAGGGAATATAGGTTGCCATTTGAATGAGGGATTATCCACCTATTTTGCCAACGGCAATCTAAATATTTATTAAGTGTGCTTAGAGTATTGTGTTAAACTGCTCAGAGATGTGCAGTAGACAGGAGATTTAATAAGATTAAAAACTGTTTCCTGGAATAGGTTTGAAAACATTAAGGAGGCATCCCTAGTCCTTATATAGTGCACTACAGAGTCCTATAGACCCTGGTCAAATGGAGTGCACTACAGAGCCCTATAGACCCTGGTCAAATGAAGTGCACTACAGAGCCCTATAGACCCTGGTCAAAAGGAGTGCACTACAGAGGGAAGAACCTCTGGTTAGGGGCTGAGTCCTACCGAGTCACAAGGAAGGTCCTCTGGTTAGGGGCTGAGTCCTACTGAGTCACAAGGAAGAACTTCTGGTTAGGGGCTGAGTCCTACCGAGTCACAAGGAAGAACTTCTGGTTAGGGGCTGAGTCCTACCGAGTCACAAGGAAGAACTTCTGGTTAGGGGCTGAGTCCTACCGAGTCACAAGGAAGAACTTCTGGTTAGGGGCTGAGTCCTACCGAGTCACCACAAGGAAGAACCTCTGGTTAGGGGCCCAAAACGAGGTTGTAAAGTTAAACTCACAAACTCACACACAAACAGCTTCATACAGTCTGATAATGTTCGATCATTTCTGAGGCTCTTGATTATCAGCGGCATCATTCTGTAATATACAACTTGACATTATAAAAAAAAAAAATCATGACTGTAATCTACAATATAAAAATCATAATTTATATTATATAATCTGTATTATAAACCTGGTAGTTTGGGTTCTGGATGATGATTAGCTGAAACAACATTTAATCTGTGTGTATATCAGACAATAAACCATGGGTATGACACAAAAACACTAGTTTAATGTTCTTTATGTTGGTAACCAGTTTATAATAGCAATAAGGCACCTCGGGGCGGTTGTGGTAACTCCATCTCATGGGCTACAGAAACACTGCTAACCAAACAACAGTGCTAGGTGGCTGTACTACAGAAACACTGCTAACCCAACAACAGTGCTAGGTGGCTGTGCTACAGAAACACTGCTAACCAAACAACAGTGCTAGGTGGCTGTACTACAGAAACACTGCTAACCCAACAACAGTGCTAGGTGGCTGTACTACAGAAACACTGCTAACCCAACAACAGTGCTAGGTGGCTGTGCTACAGAAACACCGCTAACCAAACAGTGCTAGGTGGCTGTGCTACAGAAACACTGCTAACCAAACAACAGCGCTAGGTGGCTGTGCTACAGAAACACTGCTAACCAAACAAAAGTGCTAGGTGGCTGTGCTACAGAAACATTGCTAACCAAACAACAGTGCTAGGTGGCTGTACTACAGAAACACTGCTAACCCAACAACAGTGCTAGGTGGCTGTGCTACAGAAACACTGCTAACCAAACAACAGTGCTAGGTGGCTGTGCTACAGAAACACTGCTAACCCAACAACAGCACTAGGTTGCTGTGCTACAGAAACACTGCTAACCAAACAACAGTGCTACACAAACACTGCTAACCAAACAACAGCGCTAGGTGGCTGTGCTACAGAAACACTGCTAACCCAACCACAGTGCTAGGTGGCTGTGCTACAGAAACACTGCTAACCAAACAACAGTGCTAGGTGGCTGTGCTACAGAAACACTGCTAACCAAACAACAGCGCTAGGTGGCTGTGCTACAGAAACACTGCTAACCAAACGGTGCTAGGTGGCTGTGCTACAGAAACACTGCTAACCAAACAACAGTGCTAGGTGGCTGTACTACAGAAACACTGCTAACCAAACAGTGCTAGATGATTGTACTACAGAAACACTGCTAACCAAACAACAGTGCTAGGTGGCTGTGCTACAGAAACACTGCTAACCAAACAACAGCGCTAGGTGGCTGTGCTACAGAAACACTGCTAACCAAACAACAGTGCTAGGTGGCTGTGCTACAGAAACACTGCTAAACAAACAACAGTGCTAGGTGGCTGCGCTACAGAAACACTGCTAACCAAACAACAGCTAGGTGGCTGTGCTACAGAAACACTGCTAACCAAACAGTGCTAGGTGGCTGTGCTACAGAAACACTGCTAACCAAACAACAGTGCTAGGTGGCTGTACTACAGAAACACTGCTAACCAAACAGTGCTAGGTGGCTGTACTACAGAAACACTGCTAACCAAACAACAGTGATAGGTGGCTGTGCTACAGAAACACTGCTAACCAAACAACAGCTAGGTGGCTGTGCTACAGAAACACTGCTAACCAAACAGTGCTAGATGATTGTACTACAGAAACACTGCTAACCAAACAACAGTGCTAGGTGGCTGTGCTACAGAAACACTGCTAACCAAACAACAGCGCTAGGTGGCTGTGCTACAGAAACACTGCTAACCAAACAACAGTGCTAGGTGGCTGTGCTACAGAAACACTGCTAAACAAACAACAGTGCTAGGTGGCTGCGCTACAGAAACACTGCTAACCAAACAACAGCTAGGTGGCTGTGCTACAGAAACACTGCTAACCAAACAGTGCTAGGTGGCTGTGCTACAGAAACACTGCTAACCAAACAACAGTGCTAGGTGGCTGTACTACAGAAACACTGCTAACCAAACAGTGCTAGGTGGCTGTACTACAGAAACACTGCTAACCAAACAACAGTGATAGGTGGCTGTGCTACAGAAACACTGCTAACCAAACAACAGCTAGGTGGCTGTGCTACAGAAACACTGCTAACCAAACAGTGCTAGATGATTGTACTACAGAAACACTGCTAACCAAACAACAGTGCTAGGTGGCTGTGCTACAGAAACACTGCTAACCAAACAACAGCGCTAGGTGGCTGTGCTACAGAAACACTGCTAACCAAACAACAGTGCTAGGTGGCTGTGCTACAGAAACACTGCTAAACAAACAACAGTGCTAGGTGGCTGCGCTACAGAAACACTGCTAACCAAACAACAGCTAGGTGGCTGTGCTACAGAAACACTGCTAACCAAACAGTGCTAGGTGGCTGTGCTACAGAAACACTGCTAACCAAACAACAGTGCTAGGTGGCTGTACTACAGAAACACTGCTAACCAAACAGTGCTAGATGATTGTACTACAGAAACACTGCTCTCTCTAAAAGCTTCACTCATTCAACAGTTGAACCCTAAATGGTTCTCCAGTAGATTGCTAAGAAAAGCTCATCCATTGTTTAAAAATTGCCTTTTTGCAGATTGCCATGTGTCATTTTTTCAAATTACAGTGAGGGAAAAAATTATTTGATCCCCTGCTGATTTTGTACGTTTGCCCACTGACAAAGAAATGATCAGTCTATAATTTGAATGGTAGGTTTATTTGAACAGTGAGTTACAAAATAACAACAAAAAAATCCAGAAAAACGCATGTCAAAAATTGTATACATTGATTTGCATTTTAATGAGGGAAATAAGTATTTGACCACTCTGCAAAACATGACTTAGTACTTGGTGGCAAAACCCTTGTTGGCAATCACAGAGGTCAGACGTTTCTTGTAGTTGGCCACCAGGTTTGCACACATCTCAGGAGGCCTGCATGTAAAGTGTTCTATGTAATTATTGGGACAGGGAGGCATTGTTTCTTCTTATGGCTCTAAATTCCACAGGTTTGGATTTTAAATCAATTTTTTTTGTAATTATTTAACCTTTATTTAACTCGGCAAATCAGTTAAGAACAAATTCTTATTTACAATGACAGCCTAGGAATAGTGGGTTAACTGCCTTGTTCAGGGGAAGAACGACAGATTTTTACCTTGTCAGCTGGGGATTCGATCTAGCAACCTTTCGGTTACTAGTCCAACGCTCTAATTACTGGGCTACCTGACTATGAGGTCAAAGTGCAGACTGTCTGCTTTAATTGAAGGGTATTTTCATCCATATCCGTCTAAAAATCACAGGACTGTTTGCACTACGCATAGAGAATAGGGTGCCATTAGGTACGCCATTAGGTACACAGCCATAGAGCCATCGAGAATAGGGCGCCATTAGGTACACAGCCATAGAGCCATAGAGAATAGGGCGCCATTAGGTACACAGCCATAGAGAATAGGGCGCCATTAGGTACACAGCCATAGAGCCATAGAGAATAGGGCGCCATTAGGTACACAGCCATAGAGCCATAGAGAATAGGGCGCCATTAGGTACACAGCCATAGAGAATAGGGCGCCATTAGGTACACAGCCATAGAGCCATAGAGAATAGGGCGCCATTAGGTACACAGCCATAGAGCCATAGAGAATAGGGCGCCATTAGGTACACAGCCATAGAGCCATAGAGAATAGGGCGCCATTAGGTACACAGCCATAGAGAATAGGGCGCCATTAGGTACACAGCCATAGAGCCATAGAGAATAGGGCGCCATTAGGTACACAGCCATAGAGAATAGGGTGCCATTAGGTACACAGCCATAGAGAATAGGGCGCCATTAGGTACACAGCCATAGAGAATAGGGCACCATTAGGTACACAGCCATAGAGAATAGGGCGCCATTAGGTACACAGCCATAGAGAATAGGGTGCCATTAGGTACACAGCCATAGAGAATAGGGTGCCATTAGGTACACAGCCATAGAGAATAGGGCACCATTAGGTACACAGCCATAGAGAATAGGGCGCCATTAGGTACACAGCCATAGAGAATAGGGTGCCATTAGGTACACAGCCATAGAGAATAGGGCGCCATTAGGTACACAGCCATAGAGAATAGGGCACCATTAGGTACACAGCCATAGAGAATAGAGAATAGGGTGCCATTAGGTACACAGCCATAGAGAATAGGGCGCCATTAGGTACACAGCCATAGAGCCATAGAGAATAGGGTGCCATTAGGTACACAGCCATAGAGAATAGGGCGCCATTAGGTACACAGCCATAGAGAATAGGGCGCCATTAGGTACACAGCCATAGAGAATAGGGCGCCATTAGGTACACAGCCATAGAGAATAGGGCGCCATTAGGTACACAGCCATAGAGAATAGAGAATAGGGTGCCATTAGGTACACAGCCATAGAGAATAGGGTGCCATTAGGTACACAGCCATAGAGAATAGGGCGTCATTAGGTACACAGCCATAGAGAATAGGGTGCCATTAGGTACACAGCCATAGAGAATAGGGCGCCATTAGGTACACAGCCATAGAGAATAGGGTGCCATTAGGTACACACCATAGAGCCATAGAGAATAGGGTGCCATTAGGTACACAGCCATAGAGAATAGGGCGCCATTAGGTACACAGCCATAGAGAATAGGGCGTCATTAGGTACACAGCCATAGAGAATAGGGCGCCATTAGGTACACAGCCATAGAGAATAGGGCGCCATTAGGTACACAGCCATAGAGAATAGGGCGCCATTAGGTACACAGCCATAGAGAATAGGGCGCCATTAGGTACACAGCCATAGAGAATAGGGAATAGGGTGCCATTAGGTACACAGCCATAGAGAATAGGGAATAGGGTGCCATTAGGTACACAGCCATAGAGAATAGGGAATAGGGTGCCATTAGGTACACAGCCAAAGGAAGACCGGAATCAGAATCTCCCGGTGACTGGATGCTGGACTCTCTTAGGCCTCGTCTTCTCTCCAGGCTTCATGTTCATGTAGTCACTCTGAACAGACACTTCCATCTTCATCTTCCTCTGAGGGAAAAATAAACATATCAACACATCAGAAGAAATCAATGATTGGATGTAGGTGTAACAGTTGTCATGACGTTGGCCTCTATGAGTACAGGGAGGACAGTTGACCCCCTCCCCCCTTGCACCATCCCCCAACCTACCTTCCCCCACCCAGTCCCTGTGTGAAGGAGTGGTAAAATTCCAGGAGAATCTCTTGCCACATGGCCCATAGAGAGACACAGGAAATTCTTCCAACTCACAGAATTGGGGAGCCAAGCGACATTTGTGTTCTGGAGAAGGTATGGAAGATTGGTGAAGAATCCAGCTACGAACTGGTCCGCTTGGTACAATTTTGTGATACTCAGAAGAGACAATATAGCCATATTACCATAAAACGGTTTATATAATAGCCTCAGCCTTGAGACTTGCATCCACATGGTTGTATAGAACGTATTAATAAGGATAAAGCTATTTGTAATACATTGAGATGCTATGTACTGATGTTAATGTGATAGAATTGTATTTCTGTACCAAGCTTAACTCAGTCATCGGCACGCCCCCAGGGACACAGACAGGACCAGGCGTCATGTGACATGTTCACTATAAAACTATACCCTGATCTACTTTCTTCAGACCAGGCCTCCACTCCATTAGTGAGTTGGCCAATAGGTTTGACCATCCAATTCCGCTACTGAAAGTGAACTACACCACGTGGTTAACTTTTAGACTATTGATACCGACAGAATAAGAACAAGTCTTTGATATTAATTAATAGTCTGCAGCTAGAAATTATATCATTGAACGCGAAGACCAACGAAACATCCATTCTATGACGACATTAATGAATGTCGCTTTGAAAGATCCATTCTAACCGAGAGAGAGAGAAAGAGAGAGAGAGAGAGAGAGAGAGAGAGAGAGAGAGAGAGAGAGAGAGAGAGAGAGAAAACTCTCCAACAGAACGACGCTCCAACAAGGATCCCGACGACACACTGAGCGTAAATATATATTGATTGCAATTGTTCTCGAATGAGTGAGCGTTCATGTGCAAAGGATTAGCATATCAATTGTTAATATTAATGAACTCTGTGTACCTCCTCAGCTGAACTTTTATGACCCATTGTTGAACAAGACACCAGCCATGCCTGTTAGCCACTAGGGCACATTACTCTACCAATTCTTTGTGATGATAATTACTGTTTGTATACTTTCTGTGAATTACTTAGTTTAGTAAATAAATTATTTTAAGACAATTGATGTATGGATGATTTTAGTAAAGACTGGGTTCGTGCAGATACAACAATTTACGACGTTTGGAATGAGACTGGAAAATTTTAACTTTGTAATCTGAATATTTTCCTTGGTGCCCCGATCTCCTAGTTAATTACAATTAAACGATTAATCAGTTTAATCGCGTGATAATAATTACAGGGAGTTAATTGATAAACATGTCTTCAGTTTGATGGTACCCCAAAGACACGACACAGTATAGCTTCCGTCCCTCTCTTCGCCCCAACCTGGGCTCGAACCAGGGACCTTCTGCACACATCAACAACTGACACCCCATGAAGCATCGTTACCCATCGCGCCACAAAAGCCGCGGCACTTGCAACGCAAGGGGAACAACTACTTCAAGGTCGCAGAGCGAGTGACGTCACCGATTGAAACGCTATTAGCGCGCACCACCGCTAACTAGCTAGCCATTTCACATCGGTTACATAGGGGTAGGGGTATCTTATGATAGGTCAGTCATTGTGTTATAATGATACAACATGGTGTTTATAGACAGTCACTAAGTAATGCTTTTATTTCAGGGGGTGTCACCATGGAGACGAGGGTCTTATTTACACTGTATCCCTGTGAACATGAGATTTATTTCTACAGGTTAGGTCACCATGGAAACCAGGGTGTAATACAACATCATGTAAAATAACAACATCAATACAACACAACGAGATTAATCAAAAAGGAACACAACATATACCCTCCCTTAAACTCCATTTAAACAATGGAGACCAACCGAGTCCAGCTTCAAGGTGGCCTGAAGGATATTACATGAGCTGGGGGCATAACGACTAAAAGCATTTTCTTATAGATCCCTGGACTCCCAGAACTCCCTGGACTCCCTGGAATCCCTGGAAACCCTGGACACCCAGAACTCCCTGGAATCCCTGGACTCCCTGGAATCCCTGGAATCCCTGGACTCCCAGAACTCCCTGGACTCCCTGGACTCCCTGGACTCCCAGGACTCCCAGGACTCCCTGGACTCCCTGGACTCCCAGGACTCCCAGGACTCCCAGGACTCCCAGGAATCCCAGGTCAGGGTCAGGATCAGGGTCAGGGTCAGGGTCAGGATCAGGGTCAGGGTCAGGGTCAGGATCAGGGTCAGGGTCAGGATCAGGGTCAGGGTCAGGGTCAGGGTCAGGGTCAGGATCAGGGTCAGGGTCAGGGTCAGGATCAGGGTCAGGATCAGGGTCAGGGTCAGGGTCAGGGTCAGAGTTGGGGTCAGGGTCAGGGTCAGGGTCAGAGTCAGGGTCAGGATCAGGATCAGGGTCAGAGTTGGGGTCAGGGTCAGAGTCAGGGTCAGGGTCAGAGTTAGGGTCAGGATCAGAGTTAGGGTCAGGATCAGAGTCAGGGTTAGGGTCAGGGTTAGGGTCAGAGTTGGGGTCAGGATCAGGGTCAGGGTCAGGGTCAGGGTTAGGGTCAGAGTTGGGGTCAGGGTCAGGGTCAGGGTCAGGGTCAGGGTCAGAGTCAGGGTCAGGATCAGGATCAGGGTCAGAGTTGGGGTCAGAGTTAGGGTCAGGGTCAGGGTTAGGGTCAGAGTTGGGGTCAGGGTTAGGGTCAGGGTCAGGATCAGGATCAGGGTTAGGGTTAGTAACATGAAATGAAAACTGACCCAGAGGACGATGGCGATGATGGTGATGATGATGCTGTAGAGAAGAAACCCACATCCCACCAATAACAGCCACAGGCGGAGGGGTTTAGGAACCTCTGCACAATTCTGGTTGGCCAGTGAATCTTGATCTTGATTCGCCAGTGGATCTCGGGGTGTCAGACACCGCTTCTCTGTGAACCAATCAGAACGCAGTAGAAACCAGAAATGAGAAGCCATAATTCATCCGCTTCACAGCCCAGCCACAACCAGGCTTCACCTGGGATGTCTTTGTACCTTGACCACGTCACTTTCGTTTTCAAACTGTTTGTGCTATCATACCAAATCCCTGTCATTCATTGCTAATGACGGCGATCGAGGTATCAAGAAAACAAACAGATCTGGGACCAGGCTAGTTCATTTGTAGACGGTCCCTTACCTTTGTAGACGGTCCCTTACCTTTGTAGACGGTCCCTTACCTTCAATCAGTAGAGTGTGAACAGAGTCCTCTTGATAAGGCGGAGACCTCATCCTTTCTGCTATGCAGGTGTACAGGCCTGTGTTGTTGACCGTGAACACATAGGGATTGGTCAAATTCTGGTTCAGATTTTGGTCAACTAGATAGAACTGGGCCCAGGTGTCTGCTTGGTTACTGCTGGTGTGGATCTGGTTACTCTTGAGCATTGTGGTGTGATCGAGGGACTGGTTCAAAGACAGGTGGAAGCTCAGATCCTCCCCTATCATGTTTGGGCAGGAGATGGACACTCTGCTGTGGAGAGACACACGCTGGATGTACAGAGGTCTGTCTGTATGGGGAAACAAGAGGGCGGGTTAAGTAAGCCAGGACGAGCCAGTACGTCCAGTAGGGTAGGAGCCTGTCTCCTGTTTCTGCAGCGTGAGGCAGCTTTGATGTAAAAGTACACACCCCGTGGACAGGAAGCAGCTTTGATGTAATAGGAAGCTGTAATGGTTTAAGCCTGCTACACACGACGTGTGAGTTTCCATTATGATGACGTTACTGATTAAGCTTTCTCCGCTCTCTCCAGACGTGGCCTGTCACTGCCCAGGTTAACGTGTCATTAAAAGTACAATATTATTCAGCTGATAAAATGAACAAAATATTTCAACAAGCTAAATATGAGGAACTGTCACGTCCTGACTATGTTTTGTATTTCTATGTTCATGTTCTAGTTTTTTATTTCTACGTTGGTTTTGTTTGGGATGATCTCCAATTAGAGGCAGCTGGTCCTCGTTGTCTCTAATTGGAGATCATACTTAAGTTGTTTTTATTTATTTTTTCCCACCTGGGTTTGTGGGAGATTCATTTTGAGTTCTGTATGTTTCATCTCTGCGTCATGTTTTTTTAATTTTTAATTTTTATTCAGTTTATTTATGTATCACATAGTTTCACAGTATAAATCAAATGTGGAAGGACACACACGCTTGCACTTTGGTCCGCTCATTCCTACGACAACCGCGACAGGAACAATATTATAAATCACAACTATAGAAAAGGATGCTGGTAATATGCAATCGTTTCTACACATGCATTTTTCAAAAGCTTTTAAAATATTTTTGGGAAAATGTACATTTTTTTTGTAATTTTAGCAAATGTATGAATAAAAAAAATAAAAAATGAAATATCACATTTACATAAGTATTCAGACCCTATGCTCAGTACTTTGTTGAAGCACTTTTGGCATCGATTACAGACTCGAGTCTTCTTGGGTATGTCGCTACAAGCTTGGCACATCTGTATTTGGGGAGTTTCTAACATTCTTCTCTGCAGATTCTCTCAAGCTCTGTCAGGTTGGTTAGTGTTAGGTTCTGTCTAACCAGGTTCTGTCTGTCTAACTGTCTGTGTTAGGTTCTGTCTGTCTAACCAGGTTCTGTCTGTCTAACACACTGACATGTACAGCTCTCTGGGTGAGGTTCTGTCTAACACACTGACATGTACAGCTCTCTGGGTGAGGTTCTGTCTACCACACTGACATGTTCAGCTCTCTGGGTGAGGTTCTGTCTGTCTACCACACTGACATGTACAGCTCTCTGGGTGAGGTTCTGTCTAACACACTGACATGTACAGCTCTCTGGGTGAGGTTCTGTCTACCACACTGACATGTTCAGCTCTCTGGGTGAGGTTCTGTCTGTCTACCACACTGACATGTACAGCTCTCTGGGTGAGGTTCTGTCTACCACACTGACATGTACAGCTCTCTGGGTGAGGTTCTGTCCACCACACTGACATGTACAGCTCTCTGGGTGAGGTTCTGTCTGTCTAACCACACTGACATGTACAGCTCTCTGGGTGAGGTTCTGTCTACCACACTGACATGTACAGCTCTCTGGGTGAGGTTCTGTCTACCACACTGACATGTACAGCTCTCTGGGTGAGGTTCTGTCTACCACACTGACATGTACAGCTCTCTGGGTGAGGTTCTGTCTAACCACACTGACATGTACAGCTCTCTGGGTGAGGTTCTGTCTGTCTACCACACTGACATGTACAGCTCTCTGGGTGAGGTTCTGTCTGTCTACCACACTGACATGTACAGCTCTCTGGGTGAGGTTCTGTCCACCACACTGACATGTACAGCTCTCTGGGTGAGGTTCTGTCTGTCTACCACACTGACATGTACAGCTCTCTGGGTGAGGTTCTGTCTGTCTACCACACTGACATGTACAGCTCTCTGGGTGAGGTTCTGTCTACCACACTGACATGTACAGCTCTCTGGGTGAGGTTCTGTCTGTCTACCACACTGACATGTTCAGCTCTCTGGGTGAGGTTCTGTCTAACACACTGACATGTACAGCTCTCTGGGTGAGGTTCTGTCTGTCTACCACACTGACATGTACAGCTCTCTGGGTGAGGTTCTGTCTAACACACTGACATGTACAGCTCTCTGGGTGAGGTTCTGTCTAACACACTGACATGTACAGCTCTCTGGGTGAGGTTCTGTCTAACACACTGACATGTTCAGCTCTCTGGGTGAGGTTCTGTCTAACACACTGACATGTACAGCTCTCTGGGTGAGGTTCTGTCTAACACACTGACATGTACAGCTCTCTGGGTGAGGTTATGTCTAACACACTGACATGTCCAGCTCTCTGGGTGAGGTTCTGTCTAACCACACTGACATGTTCAGCTCTCTGGGTGAGGTTCTGTCTATACACACCAGTCTCAGGTTTGATGGGTGACAGCCCATGTAGAAGGTAGTCAGATGTAATCCACATTCTGGCCATCTGCCAATGATAGCTTGGCCAATCTTCCTCTCACTAGACGTTTAGGGAGAGGCTATGTATGTACACTGAAATATAACATCTCCACTTGTGCCATCAAACTTATCCAAAACCGCTGCCTGGTGTTCAACCTTCCCAAGTTCTCCCATGTCACTCCGTTCTTCCGCACACCACTGGCTTCCAGTTGAAGTTCACATCCACTTCCAGACCGTGGTACACCTTTCCTACGGAGCAGCCCCTCCTTCACCTTCAGGTTATGATCAAACCCTACAGCCCAACCCGATCACTCCGTTCTGCCACCTCTAGTCTCTTGGCCCTCCCATCCGTTCTGGATTCATATGCAGACTTGACAACATATGTTTATATTGCAGCTGGGTGTAGACCCCAATGTGTTGTCTCCACATGGCAGCTGGGGGACAGACCCCAATGTGTTGTCTCCACATGGCACCTGGGGGACAGACCCCAATGTGTTGTCTCCACATGGCAGCTGGGGGACAGACCCCAATGTGTTGTCTCCACATGGCAGCTGGGGACAGACCCCAATGTGTTGTCTCCACATGGCAGCTGGGGACAGACCCCAATGTGTTGTCTCCACATGGCACCTGGGGGACAGACCCCAATGTGTTGTCTCCACATGGCAGCTGGGGACAGACCCCAATGTGTTGTCTCCACATGGCAGCTGGGGACAGACCCCAATGTGTTGTCTCCACATGGCAGCTGGGGACAGACCCCAATGTGTTGTCTCCACATGGCAGCTGGGGACAGACCCCAATGTGTTGTCTCCACATGGCAGCTGGGGACAGACCCCAATGTGTTGTCTCCACATGGCAGCTGGGGGACAGACCCCAATGTGTTGTCTCCACATGGCAGCTGGGGACAGACCCCAATGTGTTGTCTCCACATGGCAGCTGGGGACAGACCCCAATGTGTTGTCTCCACATGGCAGCTGGGGGACAGACCCCAATGTGTTGTCTTTACATGGCAGCTGGGGACAGACCCCAATGTGTTGTCTCCACATGGCAGCTGGGGGCAGACCCCAATGTGTTGTCTCCACATGGCACCTGGGGGACAGACCCCAATGTGTTGTCTCCACATGGCAGCTGGGGACAGACCCCAATGTGTTGTCTCCACATGGCAGCTGGGGGACAGACCCCAATGTGTTGTCTCCACATGGCAGCTGGGGACAGACCCCAATGTGTTGTCTCCACATGGCAGCTGGGGGCAGACCCCAATGTGTTGTCTGTGGACATTTGGGCATCATATCCACATAAGTAATCCATACCTAGCCCTCCAGTAAGTCGTGACAAACTCACAAAACTGTTTTGGACGAGACTGACTTTACTGACTTTACACTTTGTAGTAAATTTTGACACTAGAATCAATGTTTTTTTTTGTTGACTCATATCGATGCGACATAGACCAACTTCTATGGTTTTAAACGGCCTAAGGGGCAGTTGACCTTTAAAGGGTTAGTCTGTAGTTGCTACATACATTTTTGACTTAACAAAGTAAATGTAAACAAACACTACAGTATATAACCTCAAAACATAGTTCAAACTATAATTTAGATATTATGGGATGGTCAGTCCTTGCATCAATTGCGCCGTCTTTGAATTTGAGAGTGGTGCATTTCTCCAGCCCCCATCACACAGCTTTTTAACGAAACAGGGGCGAGGAAACGCTTTGTTATTGTTTCAACTGCTGACTGAGGCTTTAATTATGAGTTTGTAAGCCTAGGGGCTTGGGGTGGGTTTGATGTGGATCGGTATCAGCATGGGGGGCTTGGTGATGTGGATCGGTATCAGCATGGGGGGCTTGGTGATGTGGATCAGTGTCAGCATGGGGGGCTTGGTGATGTGGATCGGTATCAGCATGGGGGGCTTGGTGATGTGGATCAGTGTCAGCATGGGGGGCTTGGTGATGTGGATCGGTATCAGCATGGGGGGCTTGGTGATGTGGATCGGTATCAGCATGGGGGGCTTGGTGATGTGGATCGGTATCAGCATGGGGGGCTTGGTGATGTGGATCGGTATCAGCATAGGGGGCTTGGTGATGTGGATCGGTATCAGCATGGGGGCTTGGTGATGTGGATCAGTATCAGCATGGGGGCTTGGCGATGTGGATCGGTATCAGCATGGGGGGCTTGGTGATGTGGATCGGTATCAGCATGGGGGGCTTGGTGATGTGGATCAGTATCAGCATGGGGGCTTGGCGATGTGGATCGGTATCAGCATGGGGGGCTTGGTGATGTGGATCGGTATCAGCATGGGGGGCTTGGTGATGTGGATCGGTATCAGCATGGGGGGCTTGGTGATGTGGATCGGTATCAGCATGGGGGCTTGGTGATGTGGATCGGTGTCTTGCCAGTACAAAAAAAAAAATGCATGAAATGAAAATGAAATGTATGTATTCACTACTGTAAGTCACTCTGGATAAGAGCGTCTGCTAAATGACTAAAATTTACATTTAGCAGACGCTCTTATCCAGAGCGACCTACAGTAGTGAATGCATACATTTCATTTTCATTTCATGCATTTTTTTTTGTTGTACTGGCCCCACGTGGGAATCGAACCCACAACCCTGGCGTTGCACACACCATGCTGGCGTTGCAAACACCATGCTCTACCAACTGAGCCACAGGTAAAAATTTTGCTGTCACAGATGTGTTAATTGTATCTTCGTATACAAACCAGATAAGTTCAGAGATCCATTTTAAAAACCACTTCCTGACTGAGCAAACAGGGCTGTTTGATGTGAGGCGTAAACAAACCGCTGCACTCTGGTATGTGTCACAAACTAGTATGCTTGTGGAGTGGACAAAACATTAAGAACACCTGCTCTTTCCGTGACACAGCCGGTCAGTCTAAACCCAGGTGAAAAGCTATGATCCCTTATTGATGTCACATGTTAAATCCACTTAAAAATCAGTGTAGATGAAGGGGAGGAGACGGGTTAAGAAAGCGTTAATGTCTTGTATACTCCTCTATAATATCCTCCTCTAAAGACGACCTGGGGTGAAGTTTCCCTTACGTACAGATCAGTTTACCCTCCCCCCCAATTGGGAACCATTTTTTGTAGGAGGAAATCAGCTTCTAAGGGATCAGCTTCTAAGGGCAACTTCATCCCCACACCTCTATAGGCTGTCTTGATTACTGGCGTCACTCCTCCACCGACAGGAGTGAGTCCCTGGTGGGATCTGAACTCCGGTCTTCCTGCTTGGGAAACTGACGTCGTAACCATATTTGGGCCAACGGGCAGGGCTCTGAATTTAATATTTTTTTCATCGGGTAGCACCGGTGTTTCCAACAACAACAACAAAAAAATGTCAGGAGAACAACACCAAATCTAGGAGCACCAGAATGCATGTTTTTAATTGACTGAGATATAGCATATTGGGCCAATGTGAATTATAGCTACTTTTAGCCACATGTGCTCTAGAAACATATTTTTTTGGTGGGGGATCAAAGTTTTTATTTGGCTTTTAAGATAATACAGACAAATAGGCAGACGGCAAGACACCGATCCACGTCACCAAGCCCCCCATGCTGATACCGATCCACATCACCAAGCCCCCCATGCTGATACCGATCCACATCACCAAGCCCCCATGCTGATACCGATCCACATCACCAAGCCCCCCATGCTGATACCGATCCACATCACCAAGCCCCCCATGCTGACACTGATCCACATCACCAAGCCCCCCATGCTGATACTGATCCACGTCACCAAGCCCCCCATGCTGATACTGAAAGTGTATTTTACTATCGATCCATACCCCCCCATCTCAATGTCGTATGATACATTAGGGGGGTTTGTGATCATTATCTCGTTGGCTGGCCTTCGCTTCATAATCGTCGCCAAACACATTGGCTCCAGGTCATCTACAAGACCCTGCTAGGTAAAGTCCCCCCTTATCTCCGCTCACTGGTCACCATAGCAGCACCCACCTGTAGCACGCGCTCCAGCAGGTATATCTCTCTGGTCACCCCTAAAGCCAACTCCTCCTTTGGTCGTCTCTCCTTCCAGTTCTCTGCTGCCAATGACTGGAACGAACTACAAAAATCTCTGAAACTGGAAACACTTATCTCCCTCACTAGCTTTAAGCACCAGCTGTCAGAGCAGCTCACAGATCACTGCACCTGTACATAGCCCATCTATAATTTAGCCCAATCTACTACCTCTTCCCCTACTGTATTTATTTATTTTATTTATTTTGCTCCTTTGCACCATATTATTTATATTTTAACTTTGAACTTTCTTCAAACTACAAATCTACCTTTCCAGTGTTTTTCTTGCTATACTTTATTTACTTTGCCACCATGGCATTTTTTGCCTTTACCTCCCTTATCTCACATCATTTGCTCACATTGTATATAGTCTTATTTTTTTCTACTGCATCATTGATTGTATGTTGTTTTACTCCATGTGTAACTCTGTGTCGTTGTATGTTGTCGAACTGCTTTGCTTTATCTTGGCCAGGTCGCAATTGTAAATGAGAACTTGTTCTCAACTAGCCTACCTGGTTAAATAAAGGTGAAATAAAATAAATAAATAAAAATTATAACCCACCTGATACTGTAACAAGAAACACAAATAGATTATAAATACCAAGTATAGGAGAAAACTACAGTATATCCATTCAATACAGCCCCCCCACATTCACTACAGTCCCTCCACATTCACTACAGCCCCACCACATTCACTACAGCCCCTCCACATTCACTACAGCCCCTCCACATTCACTACAGCCCCTCCACATTCACTACAGCCCCTCCACATTCACTACAGCCCCACCACATTCACTACAGCCCCTCCACATTTACTACAGCCCCTCCACATTCACTACAGCCCCTCCACATTCACTACAGCCCCCCCACATTCACTACAGCCCCTCCACATTCACTACAGCCCCTCCACATTCACTACAGCCCCACCACATTCACTACAGCCCCTCCACATTCACTACAGCCCCTCCACATTCACTACAGCCCCTCCACATTCACTACAGCCCCACAATATTCACTACAGCCCCACCACTTTCACTACAGCCCTTCCACATTCACTACAGCCCCACAATATTCACTACAGCCCCACAATATTCACTACAGCCCCTCCACATTCACTACAGCCCCCCCACATTCACTACAGCCCCTCCACATTCACTACAGCCCCTCCACATTCACTACAGCCCCTCCACATTCACTACAGCCCCTCCACATTCACTACAGCCCCACAATATTCACTACAGCCCCTCCACATTCACTACAGCCCCCCCACATTCACTACAGCCCCTCCACATTCACTACAGCCCCTCCACATTCACTACAGCCCCACCACATTCACTACAGCCCCTCCACATTCACTACAGCCCCTCCACATTCACTACAGCCCCTCCACATTCACTACAGCCCCTCCACATTCACTACAGCCCCACCACATTCACTACAGCCCCACCACATTCACTACAGCCCCTCCACATTCACTACAGCCCCTCCACATTCACTACAGCCCCTCCACATTCACTACAGCCCCTCCACATTCACTACAGCCCCACAATATTCACTACAGCCCCACAATATTCACTACAGCCCCTCCACATTCACTACAGCCCCTCCACATTCACTACAGCCCCTCCACATTCACTACAGCCCCACCACATTCACTACAGCCCCTCCACATTCAGTACAGCCCCTCCACATTTACTACAGCCCCTCCACATTCACTACAGCCCCTCCACATTCACTACAGCCCCTCCACATTCACTACAGCCCCACCACATTCACTACAGCCCCTCCACATTCAGTACAGCCCCTCCACATTCACTACAGCCCCTCCACATTCACTACAGCCCCTCCACATTCACTACAGCCCCTCCACATTCACTACAGCCCCTCCACATTCACTACAGCCCCACAATATTCACTACAGCCCCTCCACATTCACTACAGCCCCTCCACATTCACTACAGCCCCACAATATTCACTACAGCCCCTCCACATTCACTACAGCCCCTCCACATTCACTACAGCCCCACCACATTCACTACAGCCCCACCACATTCACTACAGCCCCTCCACATTCAGTACAGCCCCTCCACATTCACTACAGCCCCTCCACATTCACTACAGCCCCACCACATTCACTACAGCCCCTCCACATTCACTACAGCCCCTCCACATTCACTACAGCCCCTCCACATTCAGTACAGCCCCTCCACATTCACTACAGCCCCTCCACATTCACTACAGCCCCACGACATGTTGCTTTGTACAAAATGTTGTTCCTAAATCACTGTCATGAGCCGTTAAACTTTTCTTCGTCTCATTTATCATCTCAGAATGTTCTTTTGATATTTTTTTAATGAATGACATCTCAAGTAACAGAATATAAGGTATTTTAGTTTCCATGAAAGACGGGTCATAGTGCAGTCGACGTGGCAACTTTTAATTAAGCATCATGGAAAAACAAGCTTCACATTCTCTAGAAATGAGTGAATAAATGACTGTTCAAATGTGAAAATGATAATCATATCTCGATCTCACCTTTGCAGTTGGGAAGTTGTTCAGTAAGTACATGATTTGAAAGGTATAATGACAGGAGTACCGCTGGCATCCATACGTTACACTCCATCTTGCCCTCTTCATCCCTGAAGGGACGGCAGAGAAAAATGTTTCTGATTCACCCTGATGTTAGGAAACTGTTTTTATCTCAGACAAAAACACAGAGGGAGGAGGGGGCTTTTGTAAAACCACAACACACCCACTGTCTCTGCGCTGAACAACATTATGTACAACAACAATATGCGTTCCCAGACTAGAATTAATCTGTGTCCCTAATGGCCTCCTAGTCCATAATATAGTGCACTTCTTTAGAACAAGGACCCATAGAGCCTCTGGTGCGACGTAGTACACCGTATAGAGAATATGGTGGCCGTTTGAGACTCACCCGATATGTCAATGCATTCACAGACGCTGAGTTTACTGTGCAGGTTAACGACCACATTCAATCAATGTATTCATTTATTATTGACAAAGCCAGGCCCGAATACCGTGCATTCTCTTCCGTTAAAGATCGAATTGGAAATTTGAGAGGTTTTTTTCAATTCCACTGTGTAATGGAGGTTTTTACATTCCACTTTGTACAGTTGAAGAAGTCTGAAGTTTACATACACCTTAGCCAAATACATTTAAACTCAGTTTTTCACAATTCCTGATATTTAATCCTAGTAAAAATTCCCTGTCTTAGGTCAGTTAGGATCACCACTTTATTTTAAGAATGTGAAATGTCAGAATTAATAGTAGAGAGAATGATTTATTTCAGCTTTTATTTCTTTCATCACATTCCCAGTGGGTCAGAAGTTTACATACACTCAATTAGTATTTGGTAGCATTACCATAACATATATCCACATAATTTTCCTACCTCATGATGCCATCTATTTTGTGAAGTGCACCAGTCCCTCCTGCAGCAAAGCACCCCCACAACATGATGCTGCCATCCCCGTGCTTCACGGTTGGGATGGTGTTCTTCGGCTTGCAAGCCTCCCCCTTTTTCCTACAAACATAACGATGGTCATTATGGCCAAACAGTTCTATTTTTGTTTCATCAGACCAGAGGACATTTCTCCAAAAACTACGATCTTTGTCCCCATGTGCAGTTGCAAACCGTAGTCTGGCTTTTTTATGGCGGTTTTGGAGCAGTGGCTTCTTCCTTGCTGAGCGGCCTTTCAGGTTATGTCGATATAGGACTCGTTTTACTGTGGATATAGATACTTTTGTACCTGTTTCCTACAGCATCTTCACAAGGTCCTTTGCTGTTCTGGGATTGATTTGCACTTTTCGCACCAATGTACGTTCATCTCTAGGAGACAGAACGCGTCTCCTTCCTGAGCGGTATGACGGCTGCGTGGTCCCATGGTGTTTATACTTGTGTACTATTGTTTGTACAGATGAACGTGGTACCTTCAGGTGTTTGGAAATTGCTCACAAGGATCAACCAGACTTGTGAAGGTCTGCACATTTTTTTCTGAGGTCTTGGCTGATTTTCTTTTGATTTTCCCATGATGTCAAGCAAAGAAGCACAGGGTTTGAAGGCAGGCCTTGAAATACATCCACAGGTACACCTCCAATTGACTCAAATGATGTCAATTAGTCCATCAGAAGCTTCTAAAGCCATGACATCATTTTCTGAAATTTTCCAAGCTGTTTAGAAGGCACAGTCAACTTAGTGTATGTATACAGTGAAATAATCTGTGTGTAAACAATTGTTGGAAAATATTACTTGTGTCATGCACAAAGTAGATGTCCTAACCGACTTGCCAAAACTATAGTTTGTAAAAAAAATTAACAAGAAATTTGTGGAGTGGTTGAAAAACGAGTTTCAATGACTTCAACCTAAGTGTATGTAAACTTTTGACTTCTACTGTATATGTAGGGTGTTTCTGCTTTTTGAGTCTTCCATGTCCTCAACACCCTTCTCTCTCCTCCCTCCCTCTTCTCCTATAAATTACATCATGGCTGCTGTACTCTGCTATAATCTGAAGAGCTGTAAACATGTTTTTAAGTCTGTTTTCTGCAACCCAAAGAGCACCCTATTCCATATAGTGCCCAACTGTTGTAAAAGTAGGGCACTATGTAGGGTTCCAATTTGGACTCAATTCAAATCAAATGTTATTAGTCACATGCACCGAATACAACAGGTGAAATGCTTACTTACGAGAACCATATTTTTAAAAAAAACATATGGATAAGAACAAGAGATAATAGTAACAAGCAATTAAAGAGCAGCAGTAAAAAATAACAATATAAACAGTGGGGTACCAGTACAGAGTCAATATGGAGGCTATATACAGGGGGTACCAGTACAGAGTCAATGTGGAGGCTATATACAGGGTGTTACGGTACAGAGTCAATGTGGAGGCTATATACATGGTATTGCGGTACAGAGTCAATGTGGAGGCTATATACAGGGTATTACGGTACAGAGTCAATGTGGACGCTATATACAGGGTATTACGGTACAGAGTCAATGTGGAGGCTATATACAGGGGGTACCGGTACAGAGTCAATGTGGAGGCTATATACAGGGGGTACCAGTACAGAGTCAATATGGAGGCTATATACAGGGGGTACCGGTACAGAGTCAATGTGGAGGTTATATACAGGGTATTACGGTACAGAGTCAATATACAGGGGGTACCGGTACAGAGTCAATGTGGAGGCTATATACAGGGGGTGCCGGTACAGAGTCAATGTGGAGGCTATATACAGGGGAGTGCCGGTACAGAGTCAATGTGGAGGCTATATACAGGGGAGTGCCGGTACAGAGTCAATGTGGAGGCTATATACAGGGGGTGCCGGTACAGAGTCAATGTGAAGGCTATATACAGGGGAGTGCCGGTACAGAGTCAATGTGGAGGCTATATACAGGGAAGTGCCGGTACAGAGTCAATGTGGAGGCTATATACAGGGGGTACCGGTACAGAGTCAATGTGGAGGCTATATACAGGGGTACCGGTACAGAGTCAATGTGGAGGCTATATACAGGGTATTACGGTACAGAGTCAATGTGGAGGCTATATACAGGGGGTACCGGTACAGAGTCAATGTGGAGGCTATATACAGGGGGTGCCGGTACAGAGTCAATGTGGAGGCTATATACAGGGTATTACGGTACAGAGTCAATGTGGAGGCTATATACAGGGGGTACCCGTACAGAGTCAATGTGAAGGCTATATACAGGGGGTACCGATACAGAGTCAATGTGGAGGCTCTATACAGGGTATTACGGTACAGAGTCAATGTGGAGGCTATATACAGGGTGTACCGGTACAGAGTCAATGTGGAGACTATATACAGGGGGTACCGGTTAGTTGAGGTAGTATGTACATGTAGGTAGAGTTAATTAAAGTGACTATGCATAGATGACAACAGAGAGTGGCGGGGGGGGGGGGGCAGTGTGAATAGTCTGGGTAGCCATTTGATTAGACGTTCAGGAGTCTAATGGCTTGGGGGTAGAAGCTGTTTAAAAGCCTCTTGGACCTAGACTTGGCGCTCTGGTACCGCTTGCCGTGCGGTAGTAGAGAGAACAGTCTATGACAAGGGTGGCTGGAGTCTGACAATTTTTAGGGCCTTCCTCTGACACTGCCTGGTATAGAGGTCCTGGATGGCAGAAAGCTCGGCCCCAGTGATGTACTGGGCCGTTCGCACTACCCTCTGTAGTGCCTTGCGGTCGGAGGCCGAGCAGCTGCCATACCAGGCAGTGATGCAACCAGTCAGGATGCTCTCGATGGTGCAGCAGTAGAACCTTTTGAGGATCTGAGGACCCATGCCAAATCTTTTTAGTTTCCTGAGGGGGAATAGGCTTTGTCATGCCCTCTTCACGACTGTCTTGGTGTGTTTGGACCATGTTAGTTTGTTGGCGATGTGGACACCAAGGAACTTGAAGCTCTCAACCTGCTCCACTGCAGCCCTGTCGATGAGAGTGGGGGCATGCTCAGTCCTCTTTTTCCTGTAGTCAAAAATCATCTCCTTTGTCTTGATCACGTTGAGGGAGAGGTTGTTGTCCTAGCACCACACGGCCAGGTCTCTGACCTCCTCCCTATAGGCTGTCTCGTTGTTGTTGATGATCAGGCCTACCACTGTTGTGTCATCAGCAAATTGAATGATGGTGTTGGAGTCGTGCCTGGCCATGCAGTCATGAATGAACAGGGAGTACAGGAGGGGGCTGAGCACGCACCACTGAGGGGCAACTGTGTTGAGGATCAGCGTGGCAGATGGGTTGTTACCTACCCTCACCACCTGGGGGCGGCCCGTCAGGAAGTCAGGATCCAGTTGCAGAGGGAGGTGTTTAGTCCCAGGGACCTTAGCTTATTGATGAGCTTTGAGGTACTATGGTGTTGAAGGCTGAGCTGTAGTCAAGGAACAGCATTCTCACATAGGTGCTCCTTTTGTCCAGGTGTGAAAGGGCAGTGTGGAGTGCAATAGAGATTGCATCATCTGTGGATCTGTTAGGGCGGTATGCAAATTGGAGTGGGTCTAGGGTTTCTGGGAGGATGGTGTTGTGAGCCATGACCAGCCTTTCAAAGCAGTTGGTGGCTACAGACGTGAGTGCTACGGGTTGGTAGTCATTTAGGCAGGTTACCTTAGTGTTCTTGGGCACAGGGACTATGGAGGTCTGCTTGAAACATGTTGGTATTACAGACTCGGACAGGGAGAGGTTGAAAATGTCAGTGAAGACACTTGCCAGTTGGTCAGCGCATGCTCGCAGTACATGTCCTTGTAATCTGTCAGGCCTGCGGCCTTGTGATGTTGACCTGTCTAAAGGTCTTACTCACATCGGCTGCGGAGAGCGTGATCACAAACCTTCCGGTACAGCTGGTGCTCTCATGAATGTTTCAGTGTTATTTGCCTCGAAGTGAGCATAGAAGTAGTTTAGCTCATCTGGTAGGCTCGTGTCACTGGGCAGCTCCAGGCTGTACTTCCCTTTGTAGTCTATCATGGTTTGCAAGCCCTGCCACATCCGACGAGCATCGGAGCCAGTGTAGTACGACTCGATCTTAGTCCTCTATTGATGCTTTGCCTGTTTGATGGTTCGTCAGAGGGCATAGCGGGATTTCTTTGATCGCCTTCAAATTCTCCGAAGGCAGCCCGCTCTCCGGCCTCTCTTTCTCCACCTCCTCTTCACGCAGATCACTGGGGTCGGGACCTGTTCCCGAAGGAGCCTTATATCCTCCGCCTCGGGCTCATCAGAGTCGTGAAAGAAGAAAAAGGATTCTGCTAATCCGTGGTGAGTAATCGCAGTCCTGATGTCTAGAAGTTATTTTCGGTCATAAGAGACGGTAGCGGCAACATTATGTTCAAAATAAGTTAAAAAAATAATAAGTTACAAACAACGCAGATTAACCAACAAATCAATCGGTTGAAGGCACGTAAAATGTCTGCCTTCTGCTTCAGCGCCATCATACAATCAGACAGCCAGTCACAGTTTAACACCTCTCCCCTGCAAGGCAAACCCCTGCTCTCTGGGTATGACTATGAGGTGGGTTAGGAGAGAGTTGACACAGCTAACAGAGTGAAGAGAAAATGAGAGGTTTAACCTCAATGTGGTGGTGGTTCCACAGAACTACCAGGGGTGGAAATCATAATCACACCAAAGCATAGACCTTTTCTTTCATTAAAGAAGGAAAACTGTGTCCTCTTTACCTTAGTTTAGTTATCTGTTATCTATGGAAGTGGTATGAGCCTACAGGGAGGAGGTCAGAGACCTCGCGGTGTGGTGTGATGAGACAGCCTATAGGGAGGTCGTCAGAGACCTGGTGGTGTGGTGTGAGCCTATAGGGAGGGGGTCAGAGACCTGGCAGTGTGGCGCCAGGACAACAACCTCTCCCTCAACGTCAGCAAAACAAAAGAGCCGATCGTGGACCACAGGAAACGGAGGGGCGAGCACGCCCCCATCCACATCACTAAGCTGTAGAGGAGCGGGTCGAGAGCTTCAAGTTCCTCGGTGTCCACATCACTAAGCTGTAGAGGAGCGGGTCGAGAGCTTCAAGTTCCTTGGTGCTATTCCTCTGCCATCATCTGGGTTAAGCCCCGCAATGTGGGAGGAAGGCACAAACTTGGAGATGTTGGCTAAAGCCTTGAGTTCCTCGTGCCATTTCGCTGGTTTTAGTTTTTTTTCCTCCAGTGGTTTGATTTCATCACTGTAGAAGGCCTACCTGTTCTGTTCTGTTCTGATCTTGTATTGTATTTTGTTCCTCAACTCTTTCAATAAGACAGTGCTCTTCTGGTAATGCTGTAGTTATAGCTTTCATCCACTAGGGGGCATATGCTATCCAAAAGGCAGTCTGTCGTCATAAGGTCTTGGTTTGAACATTTTATTTGGTAAGAAGGAAGAGCCAGTCACAGTTTAACACCTCTCCCCTGCAAGGCAAACCCCTGCTCTCTGGGTATGACTATGAGGTGGGTTAGGAGAGAGTTGACACAGCTAACAGAGTGAAGAGGAAGTGAAAGGTTTAACCTCAATGTGGTGGTGGTTCCACAGAACTACCAGGAGTGGAAATCATAATCACACCAAAGCATAGACCTTTTCTTTCATTAAAGAAGGAAACCTGTGTCCTCTTTACTTTAGTTTAGATATCTGTTATCTCTGGACGTGTGGTAAGTAAGAAGAGGAGAATGTAAAGTCAGTGTTAGAAATGTGCCTTTTGAGACTACAAAAGTGGCATTCCATCATTCCTCTATATCGAAGGGTCAGATAAAGTAGCTGTAGTGATGTCATCTCAGGCCCTGGATATCAATTTAAACATTTTGTATAGATAATGTGCTTGTGTTATATACCACATACCTGTTTTAATAACAGAACAAAGAAAAAAGGAGGCGAAACGTTTAGAATTGTCACAGGCGTTTTCTTCGTGTTGTCGAGGGGAGGGGCAGGGTTGCCAGGTCAAGCGAAAATGTCTAGCCCAATGATCACTCATCACTCAAAAAAAAAAAAAAAAAAAAAAATTTTACTGTAAGAGAGGAGTCGTCATATTTATAAAATAAACAATTTTTCCATAACATTATCAAGCCAATTAAAAAGGAATATCATAGTAACTTGTAGTGACATCAAAATAATAATTACTGCATGCTTTATTACGTCGATTTACGTCGTTTGGCTGCTAGCATTAAGCAATAAGTTACAAGGGGGTGTGGTGTAGTGCCAGTATACCACTGCTAAGGGCTGTTCTTACGCATGACACAATGCAGAGTGCCTGGATACAACCGTTAGCCGGGGTATATTGGCCATATACCACAAAAACCCCCAGGATGCTTTATTACTATTATAAACTGGTTACCAATGTAATTAGAACAGTAAAAAGTCATGTTTTTGTCATACCCGTGGTATACGGTCTGATATACCATAGCTTTCAGCCAATCAGCATTCAAGGCTCGAACCAGGTTTATAATTATAAATAAATCCCCTTCGCACATGTGCATAACTATAGGAAATCAATCTCTGAGCAAGAAACACTTGGATGAACAAAAAAACGAATGTTAGGCTATTCTCTGGTAATTGCGCTGTTTTATGTGCCCCGATGTTAAGAATACAAACAGTTATAAATGGCCCATTTGCGAAATTGACTTGTCAATTCCAATAGGCATAGGCTACAGACTAAAATCTGGGTTTATGATTGTAATTCAACTTTGCCATGGTTTGCTTAGATACAGGCAGGTATCCTATAGCCCCTGAAAGGCCTACATCTCATCTCAGATAGACTACAGTAGCCTAGACAAGATGTAGTCAAGATGTCAACTGAACGATTTAGCAGCTGGTTTAGTTCAAATGAACAGACTAATTTCGAGGAACAAAGTGCTTGTTTCCCAATAACCTTCTGGAATAAGTTACTGAGGAGGGGGTCATAACATCACATCCAAGATGGCGTAGCGGTCAGACGTCTTTGTCTTTGTCATCTGCCCCCCTTATTGTGGGAAGCTTGTGGAAGGCTACCTGAAACGTTTGACCCAAGTTAAAGAATTTAAAGGCAATGCTACCAAATACTAATTGTGTGTATGTAAACTTCTGACCCACTGGGAATGTGATGAAATAAATAAAAGCTGAAATAAATCATTCTCCCTACTATCATTCTGACATTTCACATTCTTAAAATAAAGTGGTGATCCGAACTGACCTAAGACAGGGAATTCTTACAAGGATTAAATGCTAGGAATTGTGAAAAACTGAGTTTAAATGTATTTGGTTAAGGTGTATGTAAACTTCAGACTTCAACTGTATTTTTATCATGTCCATCAATGCAAGGCTCGGGCTCCTCACCTTCTACCCTTTTCACCTCCAGAACCCAAACTGGTGTCCGGCTCACTCTGTTTTGAACTTGACACCAATGTTCTTCGTCATACCCTCACCCTTGTTATTATCAACTTTAACAGATTCAAACTCATCCTCTGTCTTTTTCAACCTCCTCTCTTTTTCACTCCAATCCTTCTCCCTTAAGGATTGGAGTGACTTCCTTGATGAAAACATGACACTTTTCCAAGTCAAACTCTTTTCAGGCTCCTTGAGAGCTGAAACCCTGTACTCCTTCCAGTTGAAATGGAGACCGCTCTTTACCTGAAGGCCTTGACACCTGTCTGCCTGCTTTATGTACAGCAAGATATGGCCACGTGACTCCCTCTCTGTATGAGCGATTCATTTTCAGAGAGGTGTTCCTAATAAACTGACCAGTCAGTGTTATTACGATTGCCTCTCAAATAAATTGCGTTTGTTTTAGCTTGGTTTGGTTGATTGGTGGAGGCTGATTGCAGGGTTGGTTGATTGGTGGAGGCTGATTGTAGGGTTGGTTGATTGGTGGAGGCTGATTGTAGGGTTGGTTGATTGGTGGAGGCTGATTGCAGGGTTGGTTGATTGGTGGAGGCTGAATGTAGGGTTGGTTGATTGGTGGAGGCTGATTGGTGGAGGCTGATTGTAGGGTTGGTTGATTGGTGGAGGCTGATTGCAGGTTTGGTTGATTGGTGGAGGCTGATTGTAGGGTTGGTTGATTGGTGGAGGCTGATTGCAGGGTTGGTTGATTGGTGGAGGCTGATTGTAGGGTTGGTTGATTGGTGGAGGCTGATTGCAGGGTTGGTTGATTGGTGGAGGCTGATTGGTGGAGGCTGATTGTAGGGTTGGTTGATTGGTGGAGGCTGATTGTAGGGTTCGTTGATTGGTGGAGGCTGATTGTAGGGTTGGTTGATTGGTGGAGGCTGATTGGTGGAGACTGATTGTAGGGTTGGTTGATTGGTGGAGGCTGATTGCAGGGTTGGTTGATTGGTGGAGGCTGATTGTAGGGTTGGTTGATTGGTGGAGGCTGATTGCAGGATTGGTTGATTGGTGGAGGCTGATTGTAGGGTTGGTTGATTGGTGGAGGCTGATTGGTGGAGGCTGATTGTAGGGTTGGTTGATTGGTGGAGGCTGATTGCAGGGTTGGTTGATTGGTGGAGGCTGATTGTAGGGTTGGTTGATTGGTGGAGGCTGATTGTAGGGTTGGTTGATTGGTGGAGGCTGATTGTAGGGTTGGTTGATTGGTGGAGGCTGATTGTAGGGTTGGTTGATTGGTGGAGGCTGATTGCAGGGTTGGTTGATTGGTGGAGGCTGATTGCAGGGTTGGTTGATTGGTGGAGGCTGATTGCAGGGTTGGTTGATTGGTGGAGGCTGATTGCAGGGTTGGTTGATTGGTGGAGGCTGATTGTAGGGTTGGTTGATTGGTGGAGGCTGATTGTAGGGTTGGTTGATTGGTGGAGGCTGATTGCAGGGTTGGTTGATTGGTGGAGGCTGATTGCAGGGTTGGTTGATTGGTGGAGGCTGATTGTAGGGTTGGTTGATTGGTGGAGGCTGATTGGTGGAGGCTGATTGTAGGGTTGGTTGATTGGTGGAGGCTGATTGCAGGGTTGGTTGATTGGTGGAGGCTGATTGTAGGGTTGGTTGATTGGTGGAGGCTAATTGCAGGGTTGGTTGATTGGTGGAGGCTGATTAGTGGAGGCTGATTGCAGGGCTGGTTGATTGGTGGAGGCTGATTGTAGGGTTGGTTGATTGGTGGAGGCTGATTGTAGGGTTGGTTGATTGGTGGAGGCTGATTGCAGGGTTGGCTGATTGGTGGAGGCTGATTGGTGGAGGCTGATTGCAGGGTTGGTTGATTGGTGGAGGCTGATTAGTGGAGGCTGATTGCAGGGTTGGTTGATTGGTGGAGGCTGATTGTAGGGTTGGTTGATTGGTGGAGGCTGATTGCAGGGTTGGCTGATTGGTGGAGGCTGATTGGTGGAGGCTGATTGCAGGGTTGGTTGATTGGTGGAGGCTGATTGCAGGGTTGGTTGATTGGTGGAGGCTGATTGCAGGGTTTGGTTGATTGGTGGAGGCTGATTGCAGCGTTGGTTTCGGGCTGGACAGGAAACAGGAATTCGGGAACGCGCCTAGATGGGATGCGCAGTCCCGGCTGGTTTTCCCAGAATGGAGCAGTGAGCCCGTTACGGCGGTGAAAACCGTTCACTTCTGAACACCACAAGATTGCCTTGATTTGCGACACATTTAAACCTACCAGTTTTACGTTGGATTCCCGACGAAAACATTCTGGATTTGTGACAGTAAGTAACGTTATCCGTTTGCTTTCTCTTTCTCTGTCGTTTTAAAGCCACCTTTTATTTTCTTGCGCTGCATTTGCTAAATGATCTCAGATGTACATTGCATTGATTTTATTGGAGGCTGTTCAGTTTAAATGCTGTACAATGTTACTGTATTATATCGGATTAGCACATCAGGCTACCATGAAACAGCGGTGAGATGTTGAGACATTTTGAATGCAATAATAAACCTGGATTTATCTCCAGGCCGACCATGCACTAGGAGACCAGGCTACAGTGTTCATGCATTTCAACGAAGGCAGCAGATTACAGTTGAAGGCTTCTGCAGCTGGAAAAGACGTTTTCAGGATAAATTGAATATGTAGTTTTATGCCGCAGGAGGGACAAGCACAGAGAGAAAGCCTTGGATGGTTCCTGGCCTGTGAACACTATTACCGTAGAGAATAATGCCAAATAAAGGTTTCCGTTTAGTATCCTCGCCCTCATTCGGGGACATGTTCCTAGTTTTGAGTGTCATTTCTAAACGAGGCAGATGATCAAGGCGTGGCGAGGCATTGCTTTAGGCGTGTTGTCGGTCCACCGTTAAATGTTGCTGGATTTCACACCCTGTCATTTCCACATTCTCATCACAGAACTGTTGGTTCATGTCGGACGTAATACCGAATAGGCCACATTTTTTTATTTTATTTTTTATTTATTCTCCTCAACAAACTATTCATCTTTACAAAATGTATACGAGGCTGGTTTAGTGGTTTTAAAGAGAGCTACTGTAGTGATGTTACCTTGCCTCAGTCTGATGACAGGCCTGTCTGATGCTCAGCATGTGCCTAAAATGTAGGTATATGGTCGGGATGTAAAAAATAAATAACATCTATAGACGAGCATCTCCGGTAAATGATGACGTAGTGCCGGGTTGACTTTATCTCAGGGTGTCACGCTGCCTCTACACTCAGGATTTCTAACTGGAGAATGAGGATCTAGTTTGATAATCCGCAATATTCCCAGACTAACACATGCTAGTTGGAATGTAATTCTGGAGCCAGCCTAATCCCACAAAAAAATGTTTTTTTTTATTGGTTGAAAGGGTTACTGTCATAAACATATGTATGTTTGCATTCTACACCCTGATCTCAGCATCTGCTGAATCCGCCTTTCAGAGCAGGGCCCAGAGAGCAGGGCCCAGAGAGCAGGGCCCAGAGAGCAACTACTGGCTGTATTGCGTTGGATACAGTGATGAATCTCTCCAGTGATTGTATGTGAACATTTGCCTTTGTGTATCCTCTATCCTTTTGTGTCAGGTAGGGTAGACAACTCTATCAGATAGGCCTACATAAATATACACTGAGTGTACAAAACATTAAGACCACCTTCCTAATATTGAGTTGCACCCCCCCTTTTGCCCTCAACAGCCTCAATTCGTCAGGGCATGGACTGTCGAAAGCATTCCACAGGGATGCTGTTCCATGTTGACTCCGTTGCTTCCCACAGTTGTGTCAAGTTAGCTGGATGTCCTTTGGGTGGTGGAACATTCTTGATATACACAGGAATTTGTTGAGTATAGGAAAAACCCAGCGGCTTTGCAGTTCTTGACACAAACTGGTGCGCCTGGCACCTACTACCATTACCCCGTTCAAAGGCACTTAAATTTTTTTGTCTTGCCTGTTCACCCTCTGAATGGCACACATGCACAATCCAGGTCTCAAGGGTTGAAAATCCTTTTTTAACATTAAAAACAGCATCCCGGAGTCGCCTCTTCGCTGTTGACGTTGAGACTGGTGTTTTGCGGGTACTATTTAATGAAGCTGCTGGTTGAGGACTTGTGAGACGTCTGTTTCTCAAGAATAGACTGACGAGTTTCAGAAGAAAGGTCTTTGTTTCTGGCCATTTTGAGCCTGTAATCGAACCCACAATGCAGATGCTCCAGATACTCAACTAGTCTAAAGGCCAGTTTTATTGCTTCTTTAATCAGAACAGTTTTGAGCTGTGCTAATATAATTGCAAAATAGTTTTCTAATGATCAATTAACCTTTTTAAAATGATAAACTTCGATTAGCTAACATAACGTGCCATTGGAACACAGGAGTGATGGTTGCTGATAATGGGCCTCTGTACGCCTGTAGATATTCCATTAAAAATCTTCCGTTTCCAGCTACAATAGTCATTTACAACATTAACAATGTCTACACTGTATTTCTGATCAATTTGATGTTATTTTAATGGACAAAAAGCAAATTTTTCTTTCAAAAACAAGGACATTTCTAAGTGACCCCAAACTTGTGAACAGTAATGTATATTAGCACTTCCTGTTTTGTACTTCCTGCTTTGCTCCTACGGGTACACTCGCAATGGCTGCATCATTTAATTGAATGGGGATGCCTGTTCTATTCCTTCTATTTCTATGGCAGCACATGCAGTTGGGAGGAGATGAGAAAATGTACGTTTAAAAAAAAAACAAAAAAAAAAACTTTTTTGAGACGGAAGGGGGGGATAAAAATCTAACGGGCATTTGTCATCAGTGAGGAATCTGAAGTTGTGTGGCATCCTTCCATCCTCGTCTGAAACAGCTGGTCTCTGCTGTGGGGGTCAGGGGGAACTACAGTATGTGGGAAATATGATGCCATTTGGGATGTCCATACTGTAGGTCTAAGTCGGTGTGTTGTATACATTAAAACGTCATATCTCTGAGCCCTGAAACCTCCCACCCTTTAGAGGCTGATTAGAGTTACTGCCGGGATGGGCCTGTGGGGGGAGTTACTGCCGGGACGGGCCTGTGGGGGGAGTTACTGCCGGGGACGGGCCTGTGGGGGGAGTTACTGCCGGGGACGGGGCTGAATCGGCCTGTGTGCGCGGGGGGACGGGGCTGAATCGGCCTGTGTGTGCGGGGGGACGGGGCTGAATCGGCCTGTGTGTGCGGGGGGACGGGGCTGAAAATGTGGAGTAGGTTCAACATAAGACAAGTGAGAGGACTAACTGGTGTCTCCAAGTGGACAAACATCTCTCCGAAGTCTGCACAGTTTCAATGCACTTTTATGACTCCAAGAAGAGTATTCAACTAGAAGGTGCCTTTTCAGCTCTCCTGGCTGTTTCTGTCGAGGAACTAGAGGAAGCATGCTGGTAGTTGTTCAGTTTGGTAGACGGCTCTGCATCCCCGCCGTCACACAACACAATCCAAAAAACGGACAATTATAAATCGCGATCTGGGTGAGATGTGCATAATTGTTTTGGGGGGGCTTTTTCTATTGCCCAACAATGAGTCACTAAGTGTATTTTATAAATCTTACAGTGAGGGGGGGAAAAAAGTATTTGATCCCCTGCTGATTTTGTACGTTTGCCCACTGACAAAGAAATGATCAGTCTATAATTTTAATGGTAGGTTTATTTGAACAGTGAGAGACAGAATAACAACAACAAAAAAATCCAGAAAAACGCATGTCAAAAATGTTATAAAATGATCAAATACTTTTTTCCCCTCACTGTAGTATCAGGCTTTTTACAGGGCGATTCAGAGAAACGGATGGTTTTTATTTTAGTATGTATAGAAAGGAGTCGTGTTTTCACTTTTAAGGGTGTCTTCTGCCGGCTCGTTTTCGTCACAAAAGACAAATGTCTTCATTCTGTTCAGAACAACCCAGGGATACGACGGAATGTCGTCTGGTAACTGTACATCTAACATAGTGATTACTAAACGTTAACGTTTTCTATGACATTAGTTTTTTTTGTTTTTTTTAATGATGTGGACATTTTCAACTCACCGGTGTTTTTTTGGCTTGTATGACATCAGTGGTATTTATCCTCAACAGCATCATCTTTTAATTTACAGTATTTCCCTCACTGGGACACCGAAACATGTGCAGAAGTTGCCCAATCAGTGGGAAGGATGGGGTGTGTGTGTGTGTGTGTGTGACTTCCTGTCGCGTGTCGCTCTAGTTCAGAACGTTTCTCAGTCAAAACCCATTAACAGAACTGTGACGTCACTGTACAGTGTTTTGGTTTAGCTGACCCTTGGCTTAGTGTTAGCAGCTGCTGTAGTCGTTCCAGACACTGTACCGCCCTTCTTCTCAGGAATGACTTCAGAGAAACCTCCTATAGACTGGAGAAACTCTGCAGAATGACGATACATGAATGCGGCATTCATTTATAAAGTCCGCCAAGTCACTGATCTCTAGCGATCTTGATTGTCAAGGAACTGTGATGCTGAAGTAGTTAACGGATCTGATTTGAAGTCTATACGGTCTTGTTGAGATGCAGAGTAGACCTATTTGAGTATATGGTTCTATAAGACAGACACTCTAAGCTTAGAAAGCCACAGAGTTCTTCATCTCGCTCCCGCTGGCTTTACATACCGTTACCCGCCCGCTCCCGCTGGCTTTTCATACCGTTACCCTCCCGCTGGCTTTACATACCGTTACCCTCCCGCTGGCTTTACATACTGTTACCCTCCCGCTGGCTTTACATACCGTTACCCGCCCGCTCCCGCTGGCTTTTCATACCGTTACCCTCCCGCTGGCTTTACATACCGTTACCCTCCCGCTGGCTTTACATACCGTTACCCTCCCGCTGGCTTTACATACCGTTACCCTCCCACTGGCTTTACATACCGTTACCCTCCCGCTGGCTTTTCATACCGTTACCCGCCTGCTGGCTTTACATACCGTTACCCGCCCGCTCCCGCTGGCTTTTCATACCGTTACCCTCCCGCTGGCTTTACATACCGTTACCCTCCCGCTGGCTTTTCATACCGTTACGCTCCCGCTGGCTTTACATACCGTTACCCTCCCGCTCCCGCTGGCTTTTCATACCGTTACCCTCCCGCTGGCTTTTCATACCGTTACCCTCCCGCTGGCTTTACATACCGTTACCCTCCCGCTGGCTTTTCATACCGTTACCCTCCCGCTGGCTTTACATACCGTTACCCTCCCGCTGGCTTTACATACCGTTACCCTCCCGCTGGCTTTACATACCGTTACCCTCCCGCTGGTTTTTCATACCGTTACCCTCCCGCTGGCTTTTCATACCGTTACCCTCCCGCTGGCTTTACATACCGTTACCCTCCCGCTGGCTTTTCATACCGTTACCCTCCCGCTGGCTTTTCATACCGTTACCCTCCCGCTGGCTTTACATACCGTTACCCTCCCGCTCCCGCTGGCTTTACATACCGTTACCCTCCCGCTCCCGCTGGCTTTACATACCGTTACCCTCCCGCTGGCTTTTCATACCGTTACCCTCCCGCTGGCTTTACATACCGTTACCCTCCCGCTGGCTTTACATACCGTTACCCTCCCGCTGGCTTTACATACCGTTACCCTCCCGCTGGCTTTACATACCGTTACCCTCCCGCTGGCTTTACATACCGTTACCCTCCCGCTGGCTTTACATACCGTTACCCTCCCGCTGGCTTTTCATACCGTTACCCTCCCGCTGGCTTTTCATACCGTTACCCTCCCGCTGGCTTTTCATACCGTTACCCGCCCGCTGGCTTTTCATACCGTTACCCTCCCGCTGGCTTTACATACCGTTACCCTCCCGCTGGCTTTTCATACCGTTACCCTCCCGCTGGCTTTTCATACCGTTACCCTCCCGCTGGCTTTACATACCGTTACCCTCCCGCTGGCTTTACATACCGTTACCCTCCCGCTGGCTTTACATACCGTTACCCTCCCGCTGGCTTTACATACCGTTACCCTCCCGCTGGCTTTACATACCGTTACCCTCCCGCTCCCGCTGGCTTTACATACCGTTACCCTCCCGCTCCCGCTGGCTTTTCATACCGTTACCCTCCCGCTCCCGCTGGCTTTTCATACCGTTACCCTCCCGCTCCCGCTGGCTTTACATACCGTTACCCTCCCGCTGGCTTTTCATACCGTTACCCTCCCGCTGGCTTCACATACCGTTACCCTCCCGCTGGCTTTACATACCGTTACCCTCCCGCTGGCTTTACATACCGTTACCCTCCCGCTGGCTTTTCATACCGTTACCCTCCCGCTGGCTTTTCATACCGTTACCCTCCCGCTGGCTTTTCATACCGTTACCCTCCCGCTGGCTTTTCATACCGTTACCCTCCCGCTGGCTTTTCATACCGTTACCCTCCCGCTGGCTTTTCATACCGTTACCCTCCCGCTGGCTTTTCATACCGTTACCCGCCCGCTGGCTTTACATACCGTTACCCTCCTGCTCCCGCTGGCGTTACCGTTACCCTCCTGCTCCCGTTGGCTTTACATACCGTTACCCTCCCGCTGGCTTTTCATACCGTTACCCTCCCGCTGGCTTTACATACCGTTACCCTCCCGCTGGCTTTGCATACCGTTACCCTCCCGCTGGCTTTGCATACCGTTACCCTCCCGCTGGCTTTACATACCGTTACCCTCCCTCTGGCTTTACATACCGTTACCCTCCCGCTGGCTTTTCATACCGTTACCCGCCCGCTGGCTTTTCATACCGTTACCCGCCCGCTGGCTTTTCATACCGTTACCCGCCCGCTGGCTTTTCATACCGTTACCCTCCCGCTGGCTTTACATACCGTTACCCTCCCGCTGGCTTTACATACCGTTACCCTCCCGCTGGCTTTACATACCGTTACCCTCCCGCTGGCTTTACATACCGTTACCCTCCCGCTGGCTTTACATACCGTTACCCTCCCGCTGGCTTTTCATACCGTTACCCTCCCGCTGGCTTTTCATACCGTTACCCTCCCGCTGGCTTTACATACCGTTACCCTCCCGCTGGCTTTTCATACCGTTACCCTCCCGCTGGCTTTTCATACCGTTACCCTCCCGCTGGCTTTTCATACCGTTACCCTCCCGCTGGCTTTTCATACCGTTACCCTCCGCTGGCTTTTCATACCGTTACCCTCCCGCTCCCGCTGGCTTTTCATACCGTTACCCTCCCGCTGGCTTTTCATACCGTTACCCTCCCGCTGGCGTTAGCGTTACCCGCCTGCTCCCGCTGGCTTTTCATACCGTTACCCTCCCGCTGGCTTTACATACCGTTACCCTCCCGCTGGCTTTACATACCGTTACCCTCCCGCTGGCTTTACATACCGTTACCCTCCCGCTGGCTTTTCATACCGTTACCCTCCCGCTGGCTTTTCATACCGTTACCCTCCCGCTGGCTTTTCATACCGTTACCCTCCCGCTGGCTTTTCATACCGTTACCCTCCCGCTGGCTTTACATACCGTTACCCCTACCTCCCCGCTGGCTTTACATACCGTTACCCTCCCGCTGGCTTTACATACCGTTACCCCCCGCTGGCTTTACATACCGTTACCCTCCCGCTGGCTTTACATACCGTTACCCTCCCGCTGGCTTTACATACCGTTACCCTCCCGCTGGCTTTACATACCGTTACCCCTCCCGCTGGCTTTTTCATACCGTTACCCTCCCGCTGGCTTTTCATACCGTTACCCTCCCGCTGGCTTTTCATACCGTTACCCTCCCGCTGGCTTTTCATACCGTTACCCTCCCGCTGGCTTTACATACCGTTACCCGCCCGCTCCCGCTGGCTTTTCATACCGTTACCCTCCCGCTGGCTTTACATACCGTTACCCTCCCGCTGGCTTTACATACCGTTACCTGCCCGCTCCCGCTGGCTTTTCATACCGTTACCCTCCCGCTGGCTTTTCATACCGTTACCCGCCCGCTGGCTTTTCATACCGTTACCCTCCCGCTGGCTTTACATACCGTTACCCTCCCGCTCCCGCTGGCTTTACATACCGTTACCCTCCCGCTCCCGCTGGCTTTACATACCGTTACCCTCCCGCTGGCTTTACATACCGTTACCCTCCCGCTGGCTTTACATACCGTTACCCTCCCGCTGGCTTTACATACCGTTACCCTCCCGCTGGCTTTACATACCGTTACCCTCCCGCTGGCTTTACATACCGTTACCCTCCCGCTGGCTTTTCATACCGTTACCCTCCCGCTGGCTTTTCATACCGTTACCCTCCCGCTGGCTTTTCATACCGTTACCCTCCCGCTGGCTTTTCATACCGTTACCCTTCCGCTGGCTTTTCATACCGTTACCCTCCCGCTGGCTTTACATACCGTTACCCTCCCGCTGGCTTTACATACCGTTACCCGCCCGCTGGCTTTTCATACCGTTACCCGCCCGCTGGCTTTTCATACCGTTACCCTCCCGCTGGCTTTTCATACCGTTACCCGCCCGCTGGCGTTACATACCGTTACCCGCCTGCTCCCGCTGGCGTTACCGTTACCCGCCTGCTCCCGCTTTCTCTTGAGCTACGTTGTGTATAATATAGCCAACATTAATAGGAGTGGGACCATTTGCATGCAGATATGGCTGATCAATATTTATTTCTAGGTAATGTAGTAGGCCTAAACTATAGCTTAATCAATAATACTTTTTTTGGGTCGCCATCCACTTCATCCTTCTACCACTCAGCTTTTGGGGAGGCTGAGGCAGTTCTCACTGAAGCTGCTTTTATCTTGCCAACCAATCCCACATGCCAGGTGGCACTTTCGTTTTTTTTTTGGAGAGGATCCTCAAAAGTAGCCCTTCTCTCTCCTCTACCATCTCAACTCTACATGAAAACACTGACTTGAAATGAATGTGGTAGAATGTAGTGTTTCTGTGTGATTGAACCTAACTTGAGAGTAAGGCTGTAGTTTTATCTGTGAGAGAAAGTCTCTCTCTCACACACACGTTGTGTTTGACTTGTCTGTGTTGGGTTGGAGATAAAGTGCAAACAGCATCTTATCTAGTGTTTGAAAACGGTACCACCCACACCAGTGGAATAGCCTCTCTCTCTCTGTGTGTGTGTGTGTGTGTGTTTTAGAATGTCATAGTACTAAGCAGTCATACACACATAGCCAGAGTGAAGGTTTTATTATGGAATAGACAGGAGGTCATTATAAACAGGTTTCCTGTCCTCTTCACTTGTAAAACATTAGCCAGAAGAACAGTTAGTTTGACTGTAAAATGTCTAAGGATATGTTCCAAAAGGCGCCCTATATCAGGGATAGGCAACCCTGTTCCTGGAGTGCCAAATGTACTGCAGGGTTTTGTTCCAACTAGGCACCACGCCTGACAGACGGAGCTACTTGATTGGTCTTTAAACCCAACGCACCTGGTCTTCCCGGGCGGGTTAGAACCCAACGCACCTGGTCAGCCCGGGTGGGTTAGAACCCAACGCACCTGGCCTTTCCGGGCGGGTTAGAACCCAACGCACCTGGTCTTCCCGGGCGGGTTAGAACCCAACGCACCTGGCCTTTCCGGGCGGGTTAGAACCCAACGCACCTGGCCTTTCCGGGCGGGTTAGAACCCAACGCACCTGGTCTTCCCGAGCGGGTTAGAACCAAAACATGAAGTGCCTACTAATGTTGCAGCATTGTGTTAGGCATTTGTTTAATTTCCATTTGTTCCCAGGACCAAGGTTGCCTACTCCTGCCCTAGATAGTTCACTACTATTGACCAGGTCCCGTAGGGAATATATAGGACATAGTAGTGGTGTGAATGTTTTAAGTTCAGAAATAAATTCCTCACCTTCCACAAAATTATAATCACAGTGCTGTTATCATAAAATACCACTAACGGGTCCAAGATAATCATAAAGGGGAAGTAAGAATTGAACAAATGCTATAACGTTGGTAGGAGATCTGCATTTTTCTAATGATTTTGAAGCTGTCAAGCTATCCTGAATAAGTGACAAGCTACATGCTGTTTCAGAGCCTAATGTCTTTAGCTAGCTAACATTCCATCCCTGTGTTTCAGTTAAGCTAGCTAGCAGCAGACAGACTACAACAAGCTAAATCAGCTGATGAAATCACTGGTGACCGGATGTGGAGGTCCTGGGCTGGCGTGGTTACACGTAGTTTGCGGTTGTGAGGCAGGTTAGACGTACTGCCAAATTGGAGGCGGCTTGTGGTAGAGAAATTAACATTCAATTCTCTGGCAACAGCTCTGGTGGACATTCCTGCAGTCAGCATGCCAATTGCATGCTCCCTCAACTTGAGACCTGTGATATTGTGTTGTGACAAAACTGCACATTTTAGAGTGGCTTTTTATTGTCCCCAGCACAAGGTGCACCTGTGTAATGATCATGCTGTTTAATCATCTTCTTGATATGCCACACCTGTCAGGTGGATGGATTATCTTGGCAATGGAGAAATACTCGCTAACTGGGATTTAAACAAATTTGTGCACAATATTTGAGAAGATTTTTGTACATATGGAACATTTCTGGGATCTTTTATTTCAGCTCATGAAACATGGGACCAACACTTTACATGTTGTGTTTTTTATATTTTTGTTTAGTGTAGAAGAACAGTTGAAGGGAAGACTGCCTTTCTTCCTGCTGGCCTGGAGCTCACTAGTATTTTTCCCTCAGAACACCCTTAAACAGAGGGGTCAGAGGTGACGCTTCCATATAGAGGGAAATGTCACCGGAACATTCTAGCCACAGTGTCAAATGTCTGCACAGTCTCTTTTACGAGATGCTGAGGGGCTAGCTAGCTAGCTATGGACAGACTGACTGAGACGGCTCGTTTTCAAACCCATTCATACTGGCTCTGTTGTCTTTGTACTTAACAAAACCATGTCAGACAGAATCTACCGGAGCTGAGATCGTCTTCCTGTAAATGTTTGGTTGAAGCTGCTGCTAGCCAGCCAGTAAACACGTTTTGTGATACATACTTCTGCTGCTGCTAGCCAAAAGGCTGTGAGTCTAAGTTCGTCTCTGTTTTTTTTTTTAAATAAGGCAGCTAGAGAATGAGTTGGGGGCTCTGTGGTAAAGCTGGTTTAAGCTGCTAGCAAACGTTTGGCTCTGTGGTAAATGCTGCATTGTATTCACCAGGAACTGGGTGAATTAGGGCGAGACTACCGTTAATAATAATAATAATAATAATAATAATAAACATTTTGCTACATTTGGTCCTAATGGTTATGACCCTATTTGTAGCTGCTAGCCAATCAATGGGCTCGAGAGACAGAGCGAGAGATGGACTGAATGCAATGTATTGACTTGGGGCCCGCTTAGGAAATTACTCCTCAGTAGTTGGTGGTGTCGTGTCTTTGGCATCATTAAAACTGAAGACATATTTATTAAATAACTCTCTGTAATTATTATTATTATTACGCGATTAAACTGATTAATCATGTAACTGTGTAATTAACTAGGAAGCCGGGGCGCCAAGGAAATTATTCAGATTACATTTTAGTCATTTAGCAGACGCTCTAGTCCAGAGCGACTTACAGTAGTGAATGAATACATGTCACTTTTTTTTTTTTTTGTACTGGCCCCCCGTGGGATTCAAACCCACAACCCTGGCATTGCAAACACCAAGCTGGCGTGGCAAACATCATGCTCTACCAACTGAGCCACAGGGAATGGCCTGTTTCTAAAGTTATAATTTTCCTAACTTAACTTTCAGATATTTTAATATCTGATCAATTAGTCTTTGAATTAATGAATTATTATTTACCTCACGTTAGTCTCATTCCGAACGTCATAAATTGTTGGTTATCTGCACGAACCCAGTCTTCACTATGTCATCCATACATCAATTGTCTTAAAATCATTTATTTACTAAGTAATTCACAGAAATGCACAACACAAACAAAGTAGATATATTTACAAAGAAATGATAGGAGAATGTGCCCTAGTGGGCTAAACCGGCATGGCGGCTTGTTAGACAAAAGGAGTGTGGGTCAGCTGAGAAGACACTGCAGAGTTGAATATTATAACAATTGAAATGCTAATCCTTTGCACATGAACGCTCACTCATTCGGGAAAAATTGCAATCAATATATATATATATTTACGCTCAGTGTGCCGTTGGGATCTTTGTTGAAAAGTTTGTTTCTGTTGGAGAGTCTGTCCGCCCTCTCTCTCTCTGTCGTGGTTAGAATGGATAGGTCAGAGTAACATTCATTCATGTTGTTATAGAATAGCTCTTTCGGCGGTTGTCGGTCTTCGCGTTCAATGATACCGAATTCCTAGCTGCAGACTAGTAATTAATATCAAAGACTTGTTCTTATTCTGTCGGTATCGATAGTCTAAGAGTTTAACCACGTGGTATGGTTAAAAGTTCAGCCAGAGACGTGCATGGTCTGCAAACCTTGGCCCTCTCGTTATTGAGGTAAGCTGGTCTGGTGATAGAAAACCTCGGTGGGGGTTTTATTCGGAAGAGCAGAAAAGGGCCTGTCCCATGACGCCAGACCATAACTGTGCTCATGGGCGGTCCTCTGATTTAGTTAAACTCCAAAGGGAATTGGAGTTTCCTTCATTAAACAGTCCAAAATCACATTACATATTTTCACAAACAGTTCCATCCCCACTCATTCATTTTATACAACCATTCGATGTAAGTCTCATAGCTGAGGCTATTGTATAAACAGCGTTATGGTATTGTGGCCGTATTGTCTCATGAGTTTCACAAAATTGTACCAAACGGACCAGTTCGTAGCTGGATTCTTCACCGATCTTTTATACCTTCTCCAGAACGTAAATGTCGTTCGGTTCTCCAGTTCTGTGAGGTGGAAGAAATTCCTTTGTCCTCTCTATAAAAACTCACTCTCTTTAAACTGTGGCCATGAGGAGAGGGTCATCTCATAGGAATTTACGACCTCTCTTACAGAGCCTGGTGAAGGGGATATGGAGAGGGAGATGGTGCTCGCTGTGCCCAAAGAGGGCAACGTCATGACAGTATTCAAACGTACCTTATGCAGGTGGACAACGGGATTGGCAGGTGTGGTTCCCTTGTGCGAGCTGAATACATTTCATTCAACCACTGAAGACCCTCCCACTTGCTGGCCAACTGTCTCGCTACTCTGTCCCTTCCCTCATGTCTCGCTACGCTGTCCCCTCCCTCATGTCTCGCTACGCTGTCCCCTCCCTCATGTCTCGCTACGCTGTCCCCTCCCTCCCTTCTCGCTCCTCTGTCCCCTTCGGACTGACACACTGTGTGGGGTGTCATATCTTCACTATTCAAGGAGACCCATCCTACTCCCACAACAGTCTGGGCAGGTGAGAGAAATCAGAAGTCCAATTTCTCTCTATCCTACTTCCGTATACACTCTACTGGCTGTAGTGTACTAAACAGGGCTTTAAACAGGGCAAAGTCCACCAGCGTCAGTTGCACCAATAAGCACACTGCAATCCTCCAGAATGGCTGAGTAATACTTAAGACCAGTACACTTACACAAAACACCAAATTTGTGTCCCAAATGGCAACCTATTCCAAGACCCTGGTCAACAGTAGTGCACTATGTAGGGAAATAGGGTGCCTATTTGGGGCACATACCCTGCTCCCTCACCCACTCACCAGAGCAGATTACATTTTGCTTTTTTATAAAAGTTATAAAATCAGTGCTTTTATCTTTGTCCTAAACAACTTGCTTCATTGGAAATAGTCCCTGGCACTCCAGTCCTGCCTGTCCAATAGAGACACATGAGGTTTTATGATGGTGACAGTAATCAGTTACTTTCAATTGGTTTAAACAGTGGTTCTCGTTTTTCATCAGTTCTAATTTTAAGTCAGTTGACTCAATCTTCTTTAGTGTGTGGGTGGGTGTGTGTGTGTGTGTGTGTGTGTGTGTGTGTGGTGTTTTCTCTGTAAAATGTCAACGTCAGGGTGTGTTGACCTAGCATGATGTCACCGTTCAGGATGAAGAGACGTGTGCTCAGTACACACAACACACCCTGGCTCTGACATTTTTAAAGCGAGACCGTACACACACACAGGAAGTACCAGTGACGTACTCAATATAGAAGTGGTTGCATGGAGTGGATACTAAGCTACAGGACTGTTTTGATCGCAGACTGGAGCATGTTACAGGATTCATCCCATAACATTTGAGGAGTTCATTAATAAGTGCATTGACGATGTTGTCTGCAAAGTTACCGTACGTACATACCCCAACCAGAAGCCATGGATTACAGGCAACATCAGCACTAAGCTAACAGCTGGAGCTGCCATTTTCAAGGAGCGGGATACTAATCCGGATGCTTGTAAGAAATCCTGCTAAGACTTCTGACGAGCCATCAAACAGTCAAAACATAAATCCAGGACAAAGGTTGAATACTACTAGACCGGCTGTGACGCTCTTTAGATGTGGCAGGGCTTATAAACTATCACATATTAAAGGGAAACCCAACCGCGAGCTGCACAGTGACACAAGCCTACCAGATAAGCTAAATACATTCTATGCTCGCTTCGAGGGAAGCAATATTGAACCATGCATGAGAACACCAACTGTTCCAGACAACTGGCTGATCTCGCTTTCCATAGCCGACGTAAGACCTTTTAAACAGGTTAACATTCGCAAGGCCGCGGGGCCAAATGGAATACCAGAACACGTCCTCAGGGCATGCACTGACCAGCTGGCAAGTGTCTTCAATTACATTTCCAACCTATCCCTGACCCGGTCTGTAATAGCAACTTGTTTTAAGCAGACCACCATAGTCCCCGTGTCCAAGAACGCCAAAGTAACATGCCATATGTAATAATGATGATATTCATTGACTTCATCTCAGCATTCAACACTGTAGTCCCCTCCAAGCTCAGGACCCTGTTACTGAACACCTCCCTCTGCAACTGGAACCTGGACTTACTGACAGGCCTCCCCAGGGGATGAGGGTAGGCAACATCCTCCACTCTGACCAACACGGGGGCCCATCAGTGGGTGTACTTAATCCTGTCCTGTACGCCGTATTCACCCACGATTTGTGTGGCCGCGCACAATGCCATCAAGTGGTAGGACTGATCACCGACAACAATGAGGCATTCTATAAGGAGGTCAGAGACCTGGCGGTGTGGTGCCAGGACAACAACCACTCCCTCAACGTCAAAAAGTCAAAGGAGCTGATTGTGGACTATAGGAAAAGGCGGGCCGAACGGGCCCCTGTCAACATCGGCAGAGTTGCAAAGAAAAAGCCATATCTCAGACTGGCAAATAAAAAATAAAGATTAAGATGGGCAAAAGAACACAGACACTGGACAGAGGAACTCTGCCTAGAAGGCCAGCATCCCAGAGTCGCCTCTTCACTGTTGACGTTAAGACTGGTGTTTTGCGGGTACTATTTAATGAAGCTGCCGGCTGAGGACTTTTGAGACGTCTGTTTCTCAATCTAGACACTCTAATGTACTTGTTCTCTTGCTCAGTTGTGCACCGGGGCCTCCCACTCTTTCTATTCTGGTTAGTTTGCACTGTTCTGTGAAGGGAGTAGGCACCCAGCGTTGTATGAGATCTTCAGTTTCTTGGCAATTTCTCGCATGGAATAGCCTTCATTTCTCAGAAGAAGAATAGACTGACGAGTTTCAGAAGAAAGTTATTTGTTTCTGCCCATTTTGAGCCTGTAATCGAACCCACAAATGCTCCAGATACTCAACTAGTCTAAAGAAGGCCAGTTTTATTGCTTCTTTAATCAGAACAACAGTTTACAGCTGTGCTAACATAATTGCAAAAGGGTTTTCAAATGATCAATTAGCCTTTTTAAAATTATAAACTTGGATTAGCTAACACAACGTGCCATTGGAACACAGGAGTGATGGTTGCTGATAATGGGCCTCTGTACGCCTATGTAGATATTCCATTAAAAAAATCAGTCGTTTCCAGCTACGATAGTCATTTACAACATTAACAATGTCTACACTGTATTTCTGATCAATTTGATGTTATTTTAAATGGACAAAAAATGTTATTTTTCAAAAACAAGGACATTTCTAAGTGACCCCAAACGTGTGTGTGTGTGTGTGTGTCGGCCTCGCTCTGTCAGGTCAGATATGTCATCAGTCTGCGGGTCTGAATGGACCATTAGTATTAGCCTTTTGGTAGTAGAGTTTGTCTGTGTCCCAAATGGCACCCTATATCCTACATAGTGCACTACTTTTGGGTGTCCCTAATAGGCGCTGGTCAAAAGTAATGCGCTATGTAGGGAATAGGTTGCCATTTTGTCACAGACATGATGTAGGGTAAAGTCATCTAGTGTAATCCCTGTCTCCCTGGCCCAGTTTAATCAGGACTCTGCCTCGACCCGCTCTCTAATGATGGGCAGTTAGTGAGATCGAATGAAGAATAGGCTCCACTTCCAAAGTCTTAGGGTTGCAGGGTTTAAAAAGGCATTTAAACTGGAGAAGGAAACCCGGACTCACTTCGAGTTTGGGAGATGGAAAAGCTGGTAGCGATTTAGTGCTGTTTTCGATTTATAAAATAATAATCAATGGTTTTGTTTTTTTGTTTTTTTTTAAATGCACTGCATTATGTGGGTTTAACACAGAATAAACAAAGGTTCCCGTGATGGTAGTTGACTGTCCATTATTGCTGATCACCTATTAACCCTTTATTCTAATCAAATCAAAGTTTATTTGTCACGTGCGCCGAATACAACAAGTGTAGTAGACCTTACAGTGAAATGTTTACTTACAGGCTCTAACCAATAGTGCAAAAAAGGTATTAGGTGAACAATAGGTAGGTAAAGAAATAAAACAACAGTAAAAAGACAGGCTATATACAGTAGCGAGGCTGTATACAGTAGAGAGGCTACATACAGACACCGGTTAGTCAGGCTGATTTGAGGTAGTATGTACATGTAGAAATAGTTAAAGTGACTATGCATATATGATAAAGCAGCGTAAAAGATGGGTTAAGGGGGGGGGGACAATGCAAATAGTCCGGTTTAACCATTTGATTACCTGTCAAGGAGTCTTATGGCTTGGGGGTAAAAACTGTTGAGAAGCCTTTTTGTCCTAGACTTTGCACTCCGGTACCGCTTACCATGCGGTAGTAGAGAGAACAGTCTATGACTGGGGTGGCTGGAGTCTTTGACAATTTTTAGGGCCTTCCTCTGACACCGCCTGGTGTAGAGGTCCTGGATGGCAGGCAGCTTTGCCCCAGTGATGTACTGGGCCGTACGCACTACCCTCTGTAGTGCCTTGCGGTTGGAGGCCGAGCAATTGCCATACCAGGCAGTGATGCAACCAGTCAGGATGCTCTCGATGGTGCAGCTGTAGAACCTTTTGAGGATCTCAGGACCCATGCCAAATCTTTTTATATTCCTGAGGGAGAATAGGCTTTGTCGTGCCCTCTTCACGACTGTCTAAGCAGTCTGCCATAAAATACATACATAAATAAAATACATAAATACATAAAATGCTCACTCTATTTTCCCCTGGCTGGCTGGTTGCAGTAGGCCGATGCTCTGAAACTACAGAACATACACACAGTGAGCCAATTCTCTGATCCTGGTGCGGTGGTCTGGGGGAGGAGTCTCTGAACACATCCTGGTACGGTGGTCTGGGGGAGGAGTCTCTGAGCACATCCTGGTGCGGCGGTCTGGGGGAGGAGTCTCTGAACACATCCTGGTGTGGCGGTCTGGGGGAGGAGTCTCTGAGCACATCCTGGTGCGGCGGTCTGGGGGACTGGTAATCAGGACTTGACTTTATTATGCACACAGCGCACGCACCTTCATCACCATCTCACACCACTGATTTTAAAAATCAGCTATTTATTTTACTGGCTAAATATCACAAAGCGGTCATTCCATTTCAAACATGGGACAATTCCAAGTTAAGCTTTGACTCACATTTTAAAGTGAAAAATCTATGTCAAACAAAAACAGATTTTTTTAAAAGATAATTTTTTTTTTTAAAGGAGATCTTTATCCAAAACCCGGGAACTCCCAAGTGATTCCATACATTGAAACTGGTTCAGTGGAGTTGGCCCTATCCCGCTCTCTCTGTCCCTGGATCGCAGAACTGAGACGGGTGATGTTGCTGGATGCAGGCCTTGCTCTGCTCTGCTCTGTTCTCAGTGAATGCATACAAGTCCACGAACTGTGGACAAATTCATAGTTTTTTTTTTTTTTTTATGAAAGTGAGCCTTTTTTGTCAAAAGTAGTATCGGTTTTGTGTACTTTTCCACCTACAACATTTGTGATCATTTTATACCACAGCTGCTCACGATATGCCCTTTATATGGAGCTAGATGTCAGTTTTATTTGGTGGGACAAGGAGCTGGTGCGAAAGTTGATAATTATGTATATCGCAGGTAAAGTTAGGTCCCTGGCTGCACTTTATACAGGACATCAAGGGAAGAAGTGGGCACCGAATGCCACCGTTTTCTGGTAGAAGATACAAACTCAGCAAAAAAAGAAACGTCACTGTCAACTGTGTTCATTTTCAGAAAACTTAACGTGTGTAAATATTTGTATGAACATAACAAGATTCAACAACTGAGACATAAACTGAACAAGTTTCACAGACATGTGACTAACAGAAGTGGAATAATGTGTCCCTGAACAAAGGGGGGGAGGGGGTCAAAATCAAAAGCTGCATTAAGTACTGCAGTGCATCTCCTCCTCATGGACTGCACCAGATTTGCCAGTTCTTGCTGTGAGATGTTACCCCACTCTTCCACCAAGGCATCTGCAAGTTCCCAGACATTTCTGGGGGGAATGGCCCTAGCCCTCACCCTCCGATCCAACAGGTCCCAGACGTGCTCAATGGGATTGAGATCCGGGCTCTTCGCTGGCCATGGCAGAACATTGACATCCCTGTCTTGCAGGAAATCACGCACAGAATGAGTAGTATGGCTGGTGGCATTGTCATGCTGGAGGGTCATGTCAGGATGAGCCTGCAGGAAGGGTACCACATGAGGGAGGAGGATGTCTTCCCTGTAACACACAGCGTTGAGATTGCCTGCAATGACAACAAGCTCAGTCCGATGATGCTGTGACACACCGCCCCAGACCATGACGGACCCTCCACCTCCAAATCGATCCAGCTCCAGAGTACAGGCCTCGGTGTAACGCTCATTCCTTCGGCGATAAACGCAAATCCGACCATCACCCCTGGTGAGACAAAACCGCGACTCATCAGTGAAGAGCACCAGTCCTGTCTGGTCCAGCGACGGTGGGTTTGTGCCCATAGGCCTACAAGCCCTCAGTCCAGCCTCTCTCAGCTTATTGCGGACAGTCTGAGCACTGATGGAGGGATTGTGCGTTCCTGGTGTAACTCGGGCAGTTGTTGCCATCCTGTCCCACAGTTGTGATGTTCGGATGTACCGATCCTGTGCAGGTGTTGTTACACGTGGTCTGCCACTGCGTCGACGATCAGCTGTCAGCCATGTCTCCCTGTAGCGCTTGGGAAACAGTGTTTTAAACCCTTTACAATGAAGATCTGTAAAGTTATTTAGATTTTTACCAATGATCTTTGAAATTATAGGGTCCTGAAAAAGGGAAGTTTCTTTTTTTTGCTGAGTTTAGATGCAGAAGATAGTAAATACAATTTCTAATTACTACTAATGTACAAACTCTTGCAGCCAACCTTATATCTCTGCGTGTATAGCAAGCACTTCGGCGGCGACGCATATGAAGGAGATACACAAAACTATGAGGACAGGATCCTAAAAGATACAATAGGCATTGACTGGATCTGGAGCAGTGCCACAATACGAAGACTGTGTTTGAGACCAAAGCAAACGTAGGGCGAGCGAACGTGTGGCCACTGCCTGGAAAAATTGTTGTTTTTAGCCATGATCAACAACCAGTGTGACGGAGCTTGAAGATTGTTGCAAATTATAATGGTCAGATGTTGTATAATCCAGGTGTGGAAAGCTCTTGGAGACTTACCCAGATATACTCAGTGATGTAATCACTGCCAAAGATGCTTCTACAAAGTATTGTAGTATTGTAATAAGCATTCCCTGTGGCTCAGTTGGTAGAACATGGTGTTTGCAACGACAGCATGGTGTGTGCAACGCCAGGATTGTGGGTTCGATTACCATGGGGGGCCAGTACAAAAAATAAAATTTAAAAAATGCATGAAATGTATGCATTCACTACTGTAAGTCGCTCTGGATAAGAGCGTCTGCTAAATGTCAAAAATGTAAATGTAATTTTTCTACGGCTGGCCATGCTTTCCACCTGGCTACCCCTACCCCGGTCAACAGCACTGCACCCCCCACAGCAACTCGCCCAAGCCTTCCCCATTTCTCCTTCTCCCAAATCCAGTCAGCTGATGTTCTGAAAGAGCTGCAAAATCTGAACCCCTACAAATCAGTCGGGCTAGACAATCTGGACCCTTTCTTTCTAAAATTATCTGCCGCAATTGTTGCAACCCCTATTACTAGCCTGTTCAACCTCTCTTTTGTGTCGTCTGAGATTCCCAAAGATTGGAAAGCAGCTGCTGTCATCCCCCTATTCAAAGGGGGAGACACTCTAGACCCAAACTGCTACAGACCTATCTATCCTACCCTGCCTTTCTAAAGTCTTCGAAAACCAAGTCAACAGATTACCGACCATTTCTAATCCCACCGTACATTCTCCGCTATGCAATCTGGTTTCAGAGCTGGTCATGGGTGCACCTCAGCCACGCTCAAGGTCCTAAACGATATCTTAACCGCCATCGATTAAGGAACAATACTGTGCGGCCGTATTCATTGACCTGGCCAAGGCTTTCGACTCTGTCAATCACCACATCCTCATCGGCAGACTCAACAGACTTGGTTTCTCAAATGATTGCCTCGCCTGGTTCACCAACTACTTCTCTGATAGAGTTCAGTGTGTCAAATCGGAGGGCCTGTTGTCTGGGCCTCTGGCAGTCTCTATGGGGGTGCCACAGGGTTCAATTCTCGGGCGGACTCTCCTCTGTATACATCAATGATGTCGCGCTTGCTGCTGGTGAGTCTCTGATCCACCTCTACGCAGACGACACCATTCTGTATACTTCTGGCCCTTCTTTGGACACTGTTAACAACCCTCCGGACGAGCTTCAATGCCATTCAACTCTCCTTCCGTGGTCTCCAACTGCTCCTAAACACAAGTAAAACTAAATGCATGCTCTTCAACCGATCGCTGCCTGCACCTGCCCGCCCGTCCAGCATCACTACTCTGGACGGTTCTGACTTAGAATATGTGGACAACTACAAATACCTAGGTGTCTGGTTAGACTGTAAGCTCTCCTTCCAGACTCGCATCAAACATCTCCAATCCAAAGTTAAATCTAGAATTGGCTTCCTATTTCGCAACAAAGCATCCTTCACTCATGCTGCCAAACATACCCTCGTAAAACTGACCATCCTACCGATCCTTGATTCGGCGATGTCATTTACAAAATAGCCTCCAATACCCTACTCAATCAACTGGATGCAGTCTATCATAGTGCCATCCGTTTTGTCACCAAAGCCCCATATACTACCCACCACTGTGACCTGTACGCTCTCGTTGGCTGGCCTTCGCTTCATAATCGTCGCCAAACCCACTGGATCCAGGTCATCTACAAGACCCTGCTAGGTAAAGTCCCCCCTTATCTCCGCTCACTGGTCACCATAGCAGCACCCACCTGTAGCACGCGCTCCAGCAGGTATATCTCTCTGGTCACCCCCAATGCCAATTCCTCCTTTGGCCGCCTCTCCTTCCTGTTCTCTGCTGCCAATGACTGGAACGAACTACAAAAATCTCTGAAACTGGAAACACATCTCCCTCACTAGCTTTAAGCACCAGCTGTCAGAGCAGCTCACAGATTACTGCACCTGTACATAGCCCATCTATAATTTAGCCCAAACTACTACCTCTTCCCCTACTGTATTTATTTATTTTATTTATTTTGCTCCTTTGCACCCCATTATTTCTACTTTGCACATTCATCCACTGCAAATCTACCATTCCAGTGTTTTTCTTGCTATATTGTATTTACTTTGCCACCATGGCCTTTTTATTGCCTTTACCTCCCTTATCTCACCTCATTTGCTCACATTGCATATAGACTTATTTTTCTACTGTATTATTGACTGTATGTTTGTTTTACTCCATGTGTATGTGTCGAACTGCTTTGCTTTATCTTGGCCAGGTCGCAATTGTAAATGAGAACTTGTTCTCAACTAGCCTACCTGGTTAAATAAAGGTGAAATAAATAAAATACAAAAATTGACTCAGGGGTATGAAGACTTTTTTTGTTAAAGAAATATTTCTCTATTTAATTGTCAATAAATTAGCAAAAATGTCTAAACATGTTGTCCCTTTGTCATTATTGTGTGTAGATGGGTGACAGTCTATGTAAACATTTTGAATTCAGGCTGAAACAACAAAATGTGGAATAAGTCAAGGGGTATGAATACTTTCTGAAAACGTTCAATGTTGAATCGTCACAGCAGGACAAATAGGTAGTGGGGAGTAGGATAAATATGATAAATTGGGCCCTCACGGAATCCAGGCATTGAAAGGGAATTAAAAAATGTATTGACCTTAGTAGGGAATCCAACTAGATGTATTGACCTTTAGTAGGGAATCCAACTTGATGTATTGACCTTTAGTAGGGAATCCAACTAGATGTATTGACCTTTAGTAGGGAATCCAACTAGATGTATTGACCTTTAGTAGGGAATCCAGCTAGATGTATTGAAAATGTATTAATTTGCTCAAGTTTATCATAAGACATTAACAAAATGCATCAGTGATTTTATATTTCCTGCAACTTCCTGAAGAGTGTGTGTGTGTGTGTGTGTGTGTGTGTGTGTGTGTGTGTCCACTGTCTAGCCGTTTGCGATGACGCTTTTGAAAACGGCATCATTGTCTTCTGGTAGATGGATGGGGTTTTTCCCCAAAAACCTCCAATTAAATGTTAACAACAAAGTAGCCTGTGCTTACCTGGCAGAATGATATCATGAGTATTTTCATCTAACCATTGGGTATTTGTTTTGCAAACTCTACCATCACGTGTGCTACAAAAACCCAGCTAAACAGCCTCTTGCCAGGTGCTCACTGGAATTAAAGGGTAACTACCCCCAAATATCTACATATCTCAGATTTTAAACCAGACATCAAATGGTCTCCTGATGTGGTTTAAGTGTTGTAGTCGACTTAACATCCAGTTGTTGTTTTTTTTCTTTCTCCATTAAAGTGTGTGATTTTTGTGTTTTTTTATTTTTTAATTTAATTTTTCAAGATAATGTGGGCTATTTACAAAATATCTTGCCCGGGGGCTCCTGGCTGGCTGCTTTTTCTATTTGGCTGGCTACTCTATGTACTTGTGGAAAACACTGGTCAAGCTAATCAACCCCAGTGGATTTTTTTTTTCTGGCCCAAGGCGTCTAGCACATCACAAGTAGAAAGTTGTTGAAATGAAAACAAAACAAATATTCACTAGAAGTGAACTTCCATCTATAGCCTGGGAGAGGGGCAGGCAGTCGACTGGCTGACTTGGGTCAATTAAACCACCATTTCTTTCAAATAAGAAGCCTGAGGAGATAAAATGCTGATTTTTATTTTTTATAAAGCATCGCTTCTTGTTTTTTTCAGCACTGATGCCAGACTCTGATACAACTTGCTTAGGCAGGGAATTAAAGGAATTTCCACGCTTTCCAAAATGTAGACCTCGCACCTGCATAGTCACAGAACATAGAAAGTAGCTACTGTTTAGCTACTATGCACCTATTTCTCAATCGCCTGAAAATCTGCCAATGAGCTACAGCTAGCCTTGTCCCAGGGCTGATTTATCATCATAGCAAGATCTGAAAGTTCTGTAGAGAACCAAGGATTTGTTCTATTAATAAATAATAATAATAATAATAATAATAATAATAATAATAATAATAATAATAATAATAATAATAATAATAATAATAATAATAATAATTTATTATTATTATTACTCAAAGGTGTTTAAAGGGTGCGTGTTTGTCTGCCAGCGAGAGGGACATGGATAAGAGCAGGTTCAGGGTCAGCCACGCAGCTGTTAGAGAAGGCAGAGTAATACATTTTCATGAAGAAAAGCTTGTAGGGAGAAATGTTTAATGTCTCTAAATTTATACAAGGATTAGTTTTAATCTGTTTGGTACCTCTAATACATGCAGTAGGACAGTGATCACTGAGTGCCAAAACATTCAGGAGATGGAGGTGCCCAAAGGTTACCCATTTTTGCATACCTCACCATACCGGGTTAGGTGTACTGTATGTTGTAGCTTAGACCCTATTGTACACAATCTGAAGTGTTTGTTGCGCCTGTAATCGGGTGAGACACAACCTGCTCTTGAATACAGGGTGGTATGGGAATAACATTTTAACTTTTAAACTTTTTAAATGGTACCAAAAAAATATGGTTGGAAGTCCACACATCAGAGAATGTTGACTTGAATGGGAACGTCATTTGTATATTACTTACAGTCCTCCATTAGGAAACCTAATTTGAAATCATAGAAATACAGATACTAGAATAGACATTCCCATTTTAAGTTGACGTTCAACGCTCATCTTTGTGGTAGTAATTGGAAGTTAAAATTGTCTATTCGATTTTAAATATCAACGGTGTACCAGCTAAATTGCAGTGGTCTGAAAGGATGGGTCCATTCTATTATTTCCATTTCTATGCTCGTAATGACACCCAACCTTTATTCAAGATTATGTTGTGTCTCAATCTACGGCGGGCACAACGCATACACCTCAGATGTAATTGAGGGTTTAAGCTACAATATATGCAAAAAACAAGTTTTTAGAGAATTTTTTATTTATTTATTTATATTTTATTTATTTACTGTCCCAGTTGCATCAGTATCAACAGATGCTATTCTAGTAAGAAGCAGTGGTGGGTAGGGGACACAGTAGAGGTGGGTAGGGGACACAGTAGAGGTGGGTAGGGGACACAGTAGAGGTGGGTAGGGGACGCAGTAGAGGTGGGTAGGGGACGCAGTAGAGGTGGGTAGGGGACGCAGTAGAGGTGGGTAGGGGACGCAGTAGAGGTGGGTAGGGGACGCGGTGGGTAGGGGACGCGGTGGGTAGGGGACGCGGTGGGTAGGGGACGCGGTGGGTAGGGGACGAGGTGGGTAGGGGACGCAGTAGAGGTGGGTAGGGGACGCAGTAGAGGTGGGTAGGGGACGCGGTGGGTAGGGGACGCGGTGGGTAGGGGACGAGGTGGGTAGGGGACGCAGTAGAGGTGGGTAGGGGACGAGGTGGGTAGGGGACGCAGTAGAGGTGGGTAGGGGACGCGGTGGGTAGGAGACGCAGTAGAGGTGGGTAGGGGACGAGGTGGGTAGGGGACGCAGACGAGGCGGGTAGGGGACGCAGACGAGGCGGGTAGGGGACGCAGTAGAGGCGGGTAGGGGACGCAGTAGAGGCGGGTAGGGGACGCAGTAGAGGCGGGTAGGGGACGCAGTAGAGGCGGGTAGGGGATGGGGGCGAGGGCCTGGCCCCCATGTGTTTGTGGAAGCTGAGACACTTTTTTTTCAATTTTATTTTTATAAATGACTGATCCCCGTAAAGCTGAGACGCACCGTCTCTTTTCATGTGTTAAACCACTGGTGTTAAGTTCCTTCAGCAAAAAGTGAAGAAGAACTTTAGATTCTTGAAAATAAGGTTCTTTTGAAATGTTGTTCATTCCAAGCTAGCTAAACCCTCGTCTTAAACTCAGGGCAGTGAGAGAAAACGGCTCAGGAAAGCAATTCAACATGTTTAATTCACTCACTAACTTCATCTGAAAGTTTCAGTATTGATTATTTTAAACCCAAGAGCACGTTTTAGAACAGTAATCTCCCTAAGAAATATGCTAACATGATTGCCATTGCTAGCTAGATAGCTAGCTAAAATTGTTGCCTAGCAACAAACAGCTTAACAAGGATTTGTAAGATGGTATTTGAGAAGTTCGTAAGAAAATCATTAAATCTTAAGATATTGTTGATGAATTGCACTTACAAACTCTTTTTTCTTTTTTTTTCTTAAGAAGTGTTTTTGAATCTGTGCCCTGTCACTTCCTGTCTTTTATCATTTCCAGGGTGTACATGGACCCGTATCTCAGCCCTGTCACTTCCTGTCTTTTATCATTTCCAGGGTGTACATGGACCCGTATCTCAGCCCTGTCACTTCCTGTCTTTTATCATTTCCAGGGTGTACATGGACCCGTATCTCAGCCCTGTCACTTCCTGACCACAGTGCCACAAGAGTCTCCCTGCTACCAACCGCTCAGGACAACTAACACCCTATTAGGCTTTTATTACTAAAATCACCACAGGCTAACTGTTGTTAGCATCGCCATCGATTTAAGCGCCACGCCTTATCACATGGAATGCATGTGGTAGTTAGCAGGCTGTTTGTGTGTGTGTGTGTGTGTGTGTGTGTGTGTGTGTGTGTGTGTGTGTGTGTGTGTGTGTGTGTGTGTGTGTGTGAAGACTTCTAGTGAACATCCCCCACCTAGGTCTTTGACCTATGACCTAGCAACCCAAATCCCAAGACTAACACACGGGATTCAGGGCGACGTGCGCTGGCTCTCTGCTGGAGATGCTCAGTGAGCCTTATGACCGTCAACAGTACTGTTAGAAAGAGGATACGGCTACAGGGGTTCCTAGAGGCTGGCTCAGATTACCAATCAACATCCACGATTTCTGCTTCAGATAATGGCTTGCCTGTGCTGTGCCTGTAGCAGTGTGGGCTTTGTCTGGGATTTGATGTGTGATTTAGAGGCAAGCTTTGCTGTTGTGTTGTGTTGTCTGCCTAGCCGGTTAGCTAGCTGGTTAAATGGGCATTCTTAACCCTTAAACTCTTGACGGTTGAACTGTCTCCTTGTGATTTATCATAAATCACAAGGAGGCCTTAAGGGTTTATCATAAGGCCTACTGTAGAACAGCCTCCTTGTGATTTATCATAAGGCCTACTGTAGAACAGCCTCCTTGGGATTTATCATAAGGCCTACTGTAGAACAGCCTCCTTGGGATTTATCATAAGGCCTACTGTAGAACAGCCTCCTTGGGATTTATCATAAGGCCTACTGTAGAACAGCCTCCTTGGGATTTATCATAAGGCCTACTGTAGAACAGCCTCCTTGGGATTTATCATAAGGCCTACTGTAGAACAGCCTCCTTGGGATTTATCATAAGGCCTACTGTAGAACAGCCTCCTTGGGATTATCATAAGGCCTACTGTAGAACAGCCTCCTTGTGATTATCATAAGGCCTACTGTAGAACAGCCTCCTTGTGACTATCATAAGGCCTACTGTTATTTAGTTTTTCTCCTTTGCACCCCAGTATCTCTACTTGCACATTCATCTGCACATCTATCACTCCAGTGTTAATTGCTATATTGTAATTACTTCGTCACTATTGGCCTATTTATTGCCTTACCTCCTTATGCCATTTGCACACACTGTATATAGATTTTTCTACTGTATTATTGATTGTATGTTGTTTTACTCCATGTGTAACTCTGTGTTGTTGTATGTGACGAACTGCTTTGCTTTATCTTGGCCAGGTCGCAATTGTAAATGACAACTTGTTCTCAACTTGCCTACCTGGTTAAATAAAGGTGAAATAAAATAAATAAATAAAATTCTGTCACTCCCTTTTTATACCCTATATTTGCCCACATAATTGATTGCGTCCAAATTTGCCTATTTTTATTTTTTCTTCATAGGATTCAAGTTATATTAAATGTAGTACTTTGTATCCCATTTGGTCCAAACATTTTTTCTAACAATGAGTTCGACATGAGGAATCTAATGAAATGGTCAAGACACTCTCCCCCCGCCAATCCCACCCCACAACAAATTGCCCCTGTTTAGAGAGCCGTGATGGAGCTGCAGAGGCTCACTGTTGTTATACGGTAGTCTGTCTGTGTCGTGTACTTTAGGTTATACGGTAGTCTGTCTGTGTCGTGTACTTTAGGTTATACGGTAGTCTGTCTGTGTCGTGTATTTTAGGTTATACGGTAGTCTGTCTGTGTCGTGTATTTTAGGTTATACGGTAGTCTGTCTGTGTTGTGTACTTTAGGTTATACGGTAGTCTGTCTGTGTCGTGTACTTTAGGTTATACGGTAGTCTGTCTGTGTCGTGTATTTTAGGTTATACGGTAGTCTGTCTGTGTCGTGTATTTTAGGTTATACGGTAGTCTGTCTGTGTCGTGTATTTTAGGTTATACGGTAGTCTGTCTGTGTCGTGTATTTTAGGTTATACGGTAGTCTGTCTGTGTCGTGTATTTTAGGTTATACGGTAGTCTGTCTGTGTCGTGTATTTTAGGTTATACGGTAGTCTGTCTGTGTCGTGTACTTTAGGTTATACGGTAGTCTGTCTGTGTCGTGTACTTTAGGTTATACGGTAGTCTGTCTGTGTCGTGTACTTTAGGTTATACGGTAGTCTGTCTGTGTCGTGTATTTTAGGTTATACGGTAGTCTGTCTGTGTTGTGTACTTTAGGTTATACGGTAGTCTGTCTGTGTCGTGTACTTTAGGTTATACGGTAGTCTGTCTGTGTCGTGTACTTTAGGTTATACGGTAGTCTGTCTGTGTCGTGTACTTTAGGTTATACGGTAGTCTGTCTGTGTCGTGTACTTTAGGTTATACGGTAGTCTTAGTTTTTTATTTTTTTTTACTATTTTCTACATTGTAGAATAATAGTGAAGACATCAAAACTATGAAATAACACACATGGAATCATGTAGTAACCAAAAAAGTGTTTAACAAATCAATATATATTTTTTGATTCTTTAAAGTAGCCACCCTTTGCCTTGATGACAGCTTTGCACACTCTTGGCATTCTCTCAACCAGTTTCATGAGGTAGTCACGTGGAATGCATTTCAATTAACATTCTACCCTTTTTTTGTATTCGGCTCTTGACATACATTATGCAAATCAAATATGTCTACAGTAACAGTTTGATTTAGCTGAGTCAGCAGAAAGCAGAGGGGATAAAGTAGATTTGATATTCATCATTGAATCCATATAAATTATCGTTCTGCACTCTGAAATAATGAAGTTCCTCTCTTCTGTTCCTTCCTTCAGGGTGATTTTTTTTAAATTAATTTTTTATTTTTTACCATCAGGTTGTTTCCTGCCAGACCTTAGTGGGCAGTGAGCTTGGCTGGCTAGCTATACTACACCAAAGGTAAGAACTGTAGTAGTACTTTATACAGCTCTTATTCTGTACACACTCGCACACGGACACACACACAATGGCACATCTCTCTCTTACTATTTCCATACGCAGCTGTCACGTCCGTATCGCTTTCCTCTTTACTGACTATTTCCACTCTGAAAGGTCTCGGTGTTCTGAGAGATTTTTCTGTCTGTGTGGAAAACAACATGCTTCAGGGTCGAATAAATTGTAGGCTCTTCCTGAAGCCTTAGCCAAACCCACAGTACAGTACACCAACACTGTGTCCCAAATGGCACCCTATTATCTATTCGGCCCTATGGCCCCCTGGGAAAAATAGTGCACTATATAGGGACAAGTGTGACATTTGGGATGCATCCCAATAAATGAAATCCCCAACAGAAACGGGGCAGGTCCAGGAACCTCCAGACTCATGCCAGGGCTTTAGATAACTGTTCCTGTGGCTGTGAAGTGGTGCTGTGTGGGATGTATGGAAACCAGGCTAGACTGTAGTAGTTGGTTTGGTGGGTGTTGCCCTGTGGCTGTGTTCCTGGAAGCAGAGATGAGTGTAGCCGTCTGCCTGGCCCCCCGGGCGGCGTAGCCGTCTGCCTAGGCCCCGGGAGAGACTACTGCTATCACTGACTGGACTGCAGTTCTTCTTCGCTCTCTGCTGTGTCTGTCTGAAGCACCACTGTCATTACTGTAGCTCCAACCCCCTGACCAGCTTCGTACACCCATCAATCCATCCCTAGCCCCCAGACCCATCAATCCATCCCTAGCCCCCAGACCCATCAATCCATCCCTAGCCCCCGGACCCATCAATCCATCCCTAGCCCCCGGACCCATCAATCCATCCCTAGCCCCCGGACCCATCAATCCATCCCTAGCCCCCGGACCCATCAATCCATCCCTAGCCCCCGGACCCATCAATCCATCCCTAGCCCCCGGACCCATCAATCCATCCCTAGCCCCCGGACCCATCAATCCATCCCTAGCCCCCGGACCCATCAATCCATCCCTAGCCCCCGGACCCATCAATCCATCCCTAGCCCCCGGACCCATCAATCCATCCCTAGCCCCCGGACCCATCAATCCATCCCTAGCCCCCGGACCCATCAATCCATCCCTAGCCCATCCCTAGGCCAGAGACGGGCGCCGTAGGGCCAGAGACGGGCGCCGTCTCTGAGGCAGCTCTACAAGGCCAGCACGGGAGTGTGGGTGAACAGGATGCAGGGGAAATCTCCGTTTGTTACTGGAGTCAGAGACTGTTAGGGGACCGGATGCAGGGGAAGCTACAGTAGGAAGTCTCCTGTTGCAACAGGATCATTCCCAGTTACACTACACCTGTTTGGCCTGTTATCTATTTAAGTGATAATGCCCGAGAAGCCGGTGTTTGGGGGACAAAGTCGAGGGCTGGCAAACCGTGCCAATATATCCTCCAAACACCGGCTTCGAGGGCATTATCACTTAAATACAACTGGTTACCAACATATAACAAGTAAAACTAAATGCATGCTCTTCAACCGATCGCTGCCTGCACCTGCCCGCCCATCCAGCATAACTTCTCTGGACGGTTCTAACTTAGAATTTGTGGACAACTACAAATACCTAGGTGTCTGGTTAGACTGTAAACTCTCCTTCCAGACTCACATCAATCATCTCCAATCCAAAGTGAAATCTAGAATTGGCTTCCTATTTCGCAACAAAGCCTCCTTCACTCATGCTGCCAAACATACCCTCGTAAAACTGACTATCCTACCGATCCTCGACTTCGGCGATGTCATTTACAATATAGCCTCCAATACCCTACTCAACAAGCTGGATGCAGTCTATCACAGTGCCATCCGTTTCGTCACCAAAGCCCCATATACTACCCACCACTGTGACCTGTATGCTCTCGTTGGCTGGCCTTCACTTCATAATCGTCGCCAAACACATTGGCTCCAGGTCATCTACAAGACCCTGCTAGGTAAAGTCCCCCCTTATCTCCGCTCACTGGTCACCATAGCAGCACCCACCTGTAGCACGCGCTCCAGCAGGTATATCTCTCTGGTCACCCCCAAAGCCAATTCCTCCTTTGGCCGTCTCTCCTTCCAGTTCTCTGCTGCCAACGACTGGAACGAACTACAAAAATCTCTGAAATTGGAAACACTTATCTCCCTCACTAGCTTTAAGCACCAGCTGTCAGAGCAGCTCACAGATCACTGCACCTGTACATAGCTCATCTATAATTTAGCCCAAACTACTACCTCTTCCCCTACTGTATTTATTTATTTTATTTATTTTGCTCCTTTGCACCATATTATTTATATTTGAACTTTTAACTTTCTTCAAACTACAAATCTACCATTCCAGTGTTTTTCTTGCTATACTTTATTTACTTTGCCACCATGGCATTTTTTTGCTTTTACCTCCCTTATCTCACATCATTTGCTCACATTGTATATAGTCTTATTTTTTTTTTTCTACTGTATTATTGACTGTATGTTGTTTACTCCATGTGTAACTCTGTGTTGTTGTATGTTGTCGAACTGCTTTGCTTTATCTTGGCCAGGTCGCAATTGTAAATGAGAACTTGTTCTCAACTTGCCAACCTGGTTAAATAAAGGTGAAATAAATAAATAAAATAATTTAAATAATGATTTACATATTTTCATTAAACATTTTAATTTATTCATACTATTTCATCCTTCCACAAGATATAGATCCGACACAAATCTAGGGTTGTCCCGTGTGGCTCAGTTGGTAGAGCATGGTGTTTGCAACGCCAGGGTTGTGGGTTCGATTCCCACGGGGGACCAGTACAGAATTTTTTTTTTAATGAAATGTATGTATTCACTACTGTAAGTCGCTCTGGATAAGACCGTATGCTAAATGACTAAAATGTAAATGTCTACCCAAGCCGTCTGGTTGTTCGTTCCATCGGTTTGGCTGCCAGAGACGCGACCCAGTCGTTCGTTCTAAATGTTCCATTGCCATACTGGCAACCTTCTTATCCCTTGCTTGCTAGCTAGCCAACTACAGCTAACTTACAGTCACGTCAAACAGTGCACCCAGCATAACAACAGTAGCTGTGTTTTGTTTAAGCTGTTTTCTAGTGATATTTTATTTGGATACATCCATAAAAATGAGCTAATGAGGTGTGATTTTGCCTGTCATAGAAAATGTGCTCTCTCGTCAGGACACTGTTGTTCAGAGGAGCTAGCTAACAACACAGCTAACACAATCACTTCAAACTGAAGCTGGAAAGACTGCAAACTAACTGCACTACGTTTAGTTTGACCTGTTTTCTAGTGATAGTTCTTTGTATGTATCCATAAAAATGATGCATGATTTTGACTGGCTTAGAAAAGCTGCCTGTCTGCCTGCCTGTCTGCCTGCCTGTCTGCCTGTCTGCCTGTCTGCCTGCCTGTCTGCCTGCCTGCCTGTCTGTCTGCCTGCCTGTCTGCCTGCCTGTCTGCCTGTCTGCCTGTCTGCCTGCCTGTCTGTCTGCCTGATCCCAACACGTTCATTACTATGGGACATAATAACCTGCCCAGGGACTGCGGTAGAAAATTTGCCAGCTGGCTAAAACCTTTTTACTGAAACGTTGATTAATGTGCACTGTCCCTGTACAAATAAACTCTATCTGGATCTTGAATTTGAATATTGAAACAATGTTGCAAATGTTGGAGGGACACTTATTATTTTTTTTATTTTTATACATTATGTCTGCTGTTGAAAACTAAATGTTATTCTAAAAGAAATGTGAGATAGTGTCTGGATGCTTTTTATAGTGGAGATCAAGTTTATAAATTGCCTGGCTGGGCTGATGAGGCAGTGGATTGTGATGTCAGAGGGAACAGAGTAAATAGGCATTTAAAGGTCATAAATGTATGAATGTGGCTCGCTTGGTAGAGCATGGCACTTGCAATACCAGGGTTGTGGGTTCGATTCCCATGGGGGACCAGTATGAAAAAAAAAAAAATGTATGCGCTCACTACTGTAAGTCGCTCTGGATAAGGGCGTCTGCTAAATGACTAAAATGTAAATGAATGCGTTATTATTATTTTTTTTAACCAATCAGCATTCAGGATTAGACCCACCCGTTGTGTAAGGGGTCAGGGGGCATAATGGGCTTTCCAGCGTGACTCAAACTTCAATCCCAACTGGCTTATTAGTAAGAATGGCTCACTCTGTGTTCAAGAATGTCCTTTCCCCCCCTTCATTCAGATTATAACCTCTCACTTTCGGTTATTTGAAAAATGAAATAATCTCCATATATTGCTATTTTTAAAACAAGCCATAGAAAGCTACTTGCAATTTCAGATTAATCCACCAGAAAATACAAGGACAAATATATTATGGTTAAACTCAAATACTAATTCATTAAACATCATTTTTTGGAAAAAGAAAATCAGGATAATATCTGTAAATTTATATCATAAATAGGACTGGTGGAGTTATGTCATACATGCAGATATTTCCATATTTATCATCTAAAATTACAACCAACTAATTGCAGCATTACTGCAAAAATGGAGGAGGCAAGTGGAAGAAGGTAAGGAATCTGACCAAAAATGGAGTAGGAAAAATGGTGATAAATAAATATACAAGTTTCATTTAAGGACCAAAACAATTTACAGCTAGCTGTACCATACAGGTTGCAAAATAGTTGTGAGGAGATTGCTTCTACACCTGCATTACTTGCTGTTTGGGGTTTTAGGCTGGGTTTCTGTACAGCACTTTGAGATATCAGCTGATGTAAGAAGGGCCATATAAATAAATTGGATTTGATGATTTAGGATGTACTGATTCCATGACACATGGTTTATGAACTGATAAGTTTTTCAATTTAAATTATTATACAAAATTCTTGTGAAGAGACAATCATTTATTTAACAAGGCAAGTCAGTTAAGAACAAATTATTATTTACAATAAACGGCCTACCAAAAGGCCTCCTGCGAGGACGGGGGCCTGGGATATTTAAAAAATATATATAAATACAATATAAATATAGGACAAAACGCACATCACGACAAGAGACACTACACAAATGGAGACGCAACACATGACAACACAGCATGGTAGCAACATAACAACAAGATGGTAGCAACACAACATGGTAGCAGCACAAAACATGGCACAGTCAACAGCACAAAGGGCAAGAAGGTAGAGACAACAATACATCACACAAAGCAGCCACAACTGTCAGTAAGAGTGTCCATGATTTGAGTCTTTGAATGAAGAGATGGAGATAAAACGGTCCAGTTTTTACAGCACATATGCATATGCTTTTTTAAAAATTTGATAAGTCCATAGTTAATCGATCAATAATATACTATTAACAAAGCTGTTCATCTTTTAATTTACATTCTGTAGAAGCTATGAAAATTGAAAGGTTCTGAAATTTTGTGGAACAGCACAGTGGAAAAATATAGGGCAGCTAGAAATTAACTGGATGGTGTTCAGAGATAGATGGGAGGGGTTGAGTGGAGCTGGAGGATGGGACTGGATGGAGCTGAAGGATGGGACTGGATGGTGTTCAGAGATAGATGGGAGGGGTTGAGGGGAGCTGGAGGATGGTGGTCAGAGATAGATGGGAGGGGTTGAGGGGAGCTGGAGGATGGGACTGGATGGTGGTCAGAGATAGATGGGAGGGGTTGAGGGGAGCTGAAGGATGGGACTGGATGGTGGTCAGAGATAGATGGGAGGGGTTGAGGGGAGCTGGAGGATGGGACTGGATGGAGCTGAAGGATGGGACTGGATGGTGGTCAGAGAGAGATGGGAGGGGTTGAGGGTAGCTGAAGGATGGGACTGGATGGAGCTGGAGGATGGGACTGGATGGTGGTCAGAGATAGATGGGAGGGGTTGAGGGGAGCTGAAGGATGGGACTGGATGGAGCTGAAGGATGGGACTGGATGGTGGTCAGAGATAGATGGGAGGGGTTGAGTGGAGCTGAAGGATGGGACTGGATGGAGCTGAAGGATGGGACTGGATGGTGTTCAGAGATAGATGGGAGGGGTTGAGTGGAGCTGAAGGATGGGACTGGATGGAGCTGAAGGATGGGACTGGATGGTGGTCAGAGATAGATGGGAGGGGTTGAGGGGAGCTGAAGGATGGGACTGGATGGAGCTGAAGGATGGGACTGGATGGTGGTCAGAGATAGATGGGAGGGGTTGAGGGGAGCTGAAGGATGGGACTGGATGGAGCTGAAGGATGGGACTGGATGGAGCTGAAGGATGGGACTGGATGGTGTTCAGAGATAGATGGGAGGGGTTGAGGGGAGCTGAAGGATGGGACTGGATGGAGCTGAAGGATGGGACTGGATGGAGCTGAAGGATGGGACTGGTGGTGTTCAGAGATAGATGGGAGGAGTTGAGGGGAGCTGGAGGATGGGGCTGGATGGTGTTCAGAGATAGATGGGAGGGGTTGAGGGGAGCTGAAGGATGGGACTGGTGGTGTTCAGAGATAGATGGGAGGAGTTGAGGGGAGCTGGAGGATGGGACTGGTGGTGTTCAGAGATAGATGGGAGGGGTTGAGGGGAGCTGAAGGACGGGACTAAAAACAAGATAACTAATGTAAAATATACTGAAATGTTTAGTAGAAAGTGGAAGTCTAAGTAGTATTGTTCATTAGTTTACAATTAGGAGAGGGGTGGTACGGTTAAGGGACAATAATAAAGAAGGAAAATGTATAAAATATTCATCTATTTATGAAAATTATGCAGAAAATAATTTTGATTGTGGCTTCTATCTGCAATATTAATTTTAAAGCTGATCTACCTGCAAAAAAAAAAAATCTAAATCAGACCTTTTTGAAGTCAGAATATACAATGAAACACACACACACACACACACACACACACACACACACACACACACACACACACACACACACACACACTACAATGGCTTCTGGGCTCTGCTCTTTGAGATGACGACAACATGGGGTTGGAGGCAGGAAGTGATGGAATGATGTCATCAGTCCCCAAGGACGTTGGCTAATGGAGGGAGGGAAGTTGGCCCATTTTATTCTCCTCGTCCTAGTTGTGTTCACTCGTTCCCCGTCCTCCCTCATCCCCGATTTCAGTTCTCTTACATTTCACTCTGCTGCTCTGTAGAGGAGTAAGGAGAGAGGTTAACTAAGTGGGGTTAGAGAGAAAGGCTTGCAGAGTGTTCTCTCCTGCCCTGGCTCTGTAGAGGAGTAAGGAGAGAGGTTAACTATCAGAGTGGGGTTAGAGAGAGGAAGGCTTGCAGAGTGTTCTCTCCTGCCCTGGCTCTGTAGAGGAGTAAGGAGAGAGGTTAACTAAGTGGGGTTAGAGAGAGGAAGGCTTGCAGAGTGTTCTCTCCAGTCCTCCGTTTCACTGGCTGTGATGCAGCTCGTGGATGTGTTCCGCTCTATTGTTCCGCTCTGGCTCAGTGAATTACAGATTGTCCCAAATGGAACCCTATTTCCTGTTTTGCACTACTTTAGACCAGAGCCCTAGGGGAATTACGGTGCCACTACTTTAGACCAGAGCCCTAGGGGGAATTACGGTGCCACTACTTTAGACCAGAGCCCTAGGGGGAATTACGGTGCCACTACTTTAGACCAGAGCCCTAGGGGAATTACGGTGCCACTACTTTAGACCAGAGCCCTAGGGGGAATTACGGTGCCACTACTTTAGACCAGAGCCCTAGGGGAATTACGGTGCCACTACTTTAGACCAGAGCCCTAGGGGGAATTACGGGGCCACTACTTTAGACCAGAGCCCTAGGGGGAATTACGGTGCCACTACTTTAGACCAGAGCCCTAGGGGGAATTACGGTGCCACTACTTTAGACCAGAGCCCTAGGGGGAATTACGGTGCCACTACTTTAGACCAGAGCCCTAGGGGGAATTACGGTGCCACTACTTTAGACCAGAGCCCTAGGGGGAATTACGGTGCCACTACTTTAGACCAGAGCCCAAGGGGAATTACGGTGCCACTACTTTAGACCAGAGCCCTAGGGGGAATTACGGTGCCACTACTTTAGACCAGAGCCCTAGGGGGAATTACGGTGCCACTACTTTAGACCAGAGCCCTAGGGGGAATTACGGTGCCACTACTTTAGACCAGAGCCCTAGGGGGAATTACGGTGCCACTACTTTAGACCAGAGCCCAAGGGGAATTACGGTGCCACTACTTTAGACCAGAGCCCTAGGGGGAATTACGGTGCCACTACTTTAGACCAGAGCCCTAGGGGGAATTACGGTGCCACTACTTTAGACCAGAGCCCTAGGGGAATTACGGTGCCACTACTTTAGACCAGAGCCCTAGGGGGAATTACGGTGCCACTACTTTAGACCAGAGCCCTAGGAGAATTACGGTGCCACTACTTTAGACCAGAGCTCTAGGGGAATTACGGTGCCACTACTTTAGACCAGAGCCCTAGGGGGAATTACGGTGCCACTACTTTAGACCAGAGCCCTAGGGGGAATTACGGTGCCACTACTTTAGACCAGAGCCCTAGGGGGAATTACGGGGCCACTACTTTAGACCAGAGCCCTAGGGGGAATTACGGTGCCACTACTTTAGACCAGAGCCCTATGGGGAATTACGGGGATACTACTTTAGACCAGAGCCCTAGGGGGAATTACGGTGCCACTATTTTAGACCAGAGCCCTAGGGGGAATTACGGTGCCACTACTTTAGACCAGAGCCCTAGGGGGAATTACGGGGCCACTACTTTAGACCAGAGCCCTAGGGGGAATTACGGGGACACTACTTTAGACCAGAGCCCTAGGGGAATTACGGTGCCACTACTTTAGACCAGAGCCCTAGGGGGAATTACGGTGCCACTACTTTAGACCAGAGCCCTAGGGGGAATTACGGTGCCACTACTTTAGACCAGAGCCCTAGGGGGAATTACGGGGCCACTACTTTAGACCAGAGCCCTAGGGGGAATTACGGGGACACTACTTTAGACCAGAGCCCTAGGGGGAATTACGGTGCCACTACTTTAGACCAGAGCCCTAGGGGGAATTATGGTGCCACTACTTTAGACCAGAGCCCTAGGGGGAATTACGGTGCCACTACTTTAGACCAGAGCCCTAGGGGAATTACGGGGACACTACTTTAGACCAGAGCCCTAGGGGGAATTACGGGGACACTACTTTAGACCAGAGCCCTAGGGGAATTACGGTGCCACTACTTTAGACCAGAGCCCTAGGGGGAATTACGGTGCCACTACTTTAGACCAGAGCCCTAGGGGGAATTACGGGGACACTACTTTAGACCAGAGCCCTAGGGGGAATTACGGTGCCACTATTTTAGACCAGAGCCCTAGGGGGAATTACGGTGCCACTACTTTAGACCAGAGCCCTAGGGGGAATTACGGGGCCACTACTTTAGACCAGAGCCCTAGGGGGAATTACGGGGCCACTACTTTAGACCAGAGCCCTAGGGGGAATTACGGTGCCACTACTTTAGACCAGAGCCCTAGGGGGAATTACGGTGCCACTACTTTAGACCAGAGCCCTAGGGGGAATTACGGGGCCACTACTTTAGACCAGAGCCCTAGGGGGAATTACGGGGACACTACTTTAGACCAGAGCCCTAGGGGGAATTACGGTGCCACTACTTTAGACCAGAGCCCTAGGGGGAATTACGGTGCCACTACTTTAGACCAGAGCCCTAGGGGGAATTACGGTGCCACTACTTTAGACCAGAGCCCTAGGGGGAATTACGGTGCCACTACTTTAGACCAGAGCCCTAGGGGAATTACGGGGACACTACTTTAGACCAGAGCCCTAAGGGGAATTACGGGGACACTACTTTAGACCAGAGCCCTAGGGGAATTACGGTGCCACTACTTTAGACCAGAGCCCTAGGGGGAATTACGGGGACACTACTTTAGACCAGAGCCCTAGGGGGAATTACGGTGCCACTACTTTAGACCAGAGCCCTAGGGGGAATTACGGGGACACTACTTTAGACCAGAGCCCTAGGGGAATTACGGTGCCACTACTTTAGACCAGAGCCCTAGGGGGAATTACGGTGCCACTACTTTAGACCAGAGCCCTAGGGGGAATTACGGTGCCATTTTGGTAGGGAGGGAACCAGGAACAATAACCTGGCAGAGACAGGCTAGCTAGCAGAGTGGGGCCTTGCCTTTTGGTGTTGGTTGGATAGACTTCAGCTCCATCAAACCATTAGAATGTAAAACTAGTTCAGAGGCCAGCCCCGGGGTTTAGCCTGTCTGAGTTGGCTCTGGAAGCTCTCCTGGCTGGCTGGTGGGCTAATGTGGCCCATTTATTGTGTGGACATTAGTCATATTTGTGTTTTACTCCGGCTAGGGAGAGCACAACCATGTCAATCAGTTTGTCTGACGGCATACTGGAGTGCTATTGAACCAGATTCATTAGTCTTTTGAATGCCAGGCAGATTAAGTGATATTTAACCAGCTAAACTACAATACATGTACACAGAGTGATCAAAACATTAAGAACACCTTTTGCCCTCAGAACAGCCTCAATTTGTGAAGTTTCTCGTATGTTTCAAGAATGGTCCACCACCCAAAGGACATCCAGCCAACTTGACACAACTGTGGGGAAGCATTGGAGTCAACATGGACCAGCATCCCTGTGGAACGCTTTCGACACCTTGTAGAGTCCATGCCCCCGACGAATTGAGGCTGTTCTGAGGGCAAAAGGTGTTCCTAATGTTTTGTACACTGTCTGAACTGAAGGTCTTGCCCATAAGAGGGGTTTAGGTTGAGACAGTGTTACAGTGTTGAGTCCGGTAGTCATCTGAAGGCAGGGAGAGACAAGGAGGTGTTGACAAAGTGCTATCGAACCAGCTTCTACAGTACATGTATGTCTGAACGTCTCACCAGGCAACAACAGGAAATGGCTTTAGTGGTATTGATTTCTGAGAAATAACTGGTGTCCTTGAGACAGTGGCGGAGACAGATTGTCTTCCCTGTGGCTCAGTTGGTAGAGCATGGTGTTTGCAATGCCAGCATGGTGTGTGCAACGCCAGGGTTGTGGGTTCGATTCCCACGGGGGGCCAGTACAAAAAAAATATACAAAAATAAAGAAAATGCATGAAATTAAATGTATGAAATGTATGCATTCACTACTGTAAGTTGCTCTGGATAAGAGTGTCTGTTAAATGACTAAAATGTAAATGTAGATTCACCTCTGTAACCTATACTACAAGGCCTAGCTGCACCTGTGGGGTCGAAGGAAACACAGTGCGATGCAGTGCCTTAGACCGCTGCGCCACTCGGGAGGCCTTTATTAAATAATATTTAAATTAAAGTGCATGTTTTTATGGAGAACAAAGGAGAGTTTTTTTTAAAAGAAATGTGAATGCACAGTAACTCAATGCAATATTCATGTATAAGTCACTCTGGGCCTTGCTCTGCCTCAGTGAGAGGAAATCCACTGTCTCCTGCTTTGATCTTTTGGCACAGATGATATGAGATCAACTCTGAGACACTGGTGCAGGTGTTCATTGGCGAGCCTGGTACGCTGTTTGCTTTGAAAAAAGTTCATTGCGGAGAAGGCAGATTTTTTTGACAGCTGTATGTGAAGCCAAACGTGGTCAGGATATGTAGTGTCAGTTTCTGAGAAAAGACACTAAATGAACATGAACCATCTTTCCCCAGAAAGCGACATAGTCACAATCACTATGTGAAGATCTGTTCTGCTTCCTCTGACAACTTTGTTGACCAAGATGGTCCTGGATAAGCAGCAGCAGTTCTCTTCCAACAGTGAAGTCGTCAAAGGGAGCCTTGACGTTATCCATCAGCTTCTGGATGAACTCAACATGGTTGGAAATATCTTTGTCTCCCTGCATTTGCACCAGAAGATTGGTAATCCTGGGCTATCATATCGCAGAACTCTAAGTTTGAAAGTCCCAATAGAAATTTCCATGCTAAACAGACCGGGTTAGCGCCATGCTAAACAGACCGGGTTAGCGCCATGCTAAACAGACCGGGTTAGCGCCATGCTAAACAGACCGGGTTAGCGCCATGCTAAACAGACCGGGTTAGCGCCATGCTAAACAGACCGGGTTAGCGCCATGCTAAACAGACCGGGTCAGCGCCATGCTAAACAGACCGGGTCAGCGCCATGCTAAACAGACCGGGTCAGCGCCATGCTAAACAGACCGGGTCAGCGCCATGCTAAACAGACCGGGTCAGCGCCATGCTAAACAGACCGGGTTAGCGCCATTCTAAACAGACCGGGTTAGCGCCATGCTAAACAGACCGGGTTAGCGCCATGCTAAACAGACCGGGTCAGCGCCATGCTAAACAGACCGGGTCAGCGCCATGCTAAACAGACCGGGTCAGCGCCATGCTAAACAGACCGGGTCAGCGCCATGCTAAACAGACCGGGTCAGCCCCATGCTAAACAGACCGGGTCAGCCCCATGCTAAACAGACCGGGTCAGCCCCATGCTAAACAGACCGGGTCAGCCCCATGCTAAACAGACCGGGTCAGCCCCATGCTAAACAGACCGGGTCAGCGCCATGCTAAACAGACCGGGTCAGCGCCATGCTAAACAGACCGGGTCAGCGCCATGCTAAACAGACCGGGTTAGCGCCATGCTAAACAGACCGGGTCAGCGCCATGCTAAACAGACCGGGTCAGCGCCATGCTAAACAGACCGGGTCAGCGCCATGCTAAACAGACCCGGTTAGCGCCATGCTAAACAGACTGGGTTAGCGCCATGCTAAACAGACTGGGTAAAGCGTGTGATTACTGGTAGTACACTGCCTGCTACGTTCACATGCCTCTACTGGATATTGATTGCACACCCAGTTGATTCAATTCTGAAATGTCTGGAGAATAACTTCTCTCTCTCTCTCCATTACTGTAAGTGCACCATGTCTGACTCATTGGTCTAAGTGCATTATGATCTACAGCTTTGTCCATATCAAACTCAGGCTTTTCCTCTTCCTTTCTCAGTCTGTACGACTAGTGTCCTACTGGGTTTCTGTGACTTGTTTTGGTTTAGACTTACGTGATACATGATGACAGGACATGTATATATTTTTACACCTAAACTGTGTTGGAATACTCATACTGACTCATACTAACTGTGATGTAAAGTGAGTATGTAGTATGCTTATTGGTCATAGTATGGATATAGTTAGTATGCTACTAATGAACTTGCCAGTATATTAAACTATATATGCTATCGAACTACCCAACATTTTATTGACTTGATTATTCACGTCATTCTTAGCTTTAAATAAGTGGTATAGTCGTTGTGCTTTCTCAATGGACATTTGTTAATGAAGTCGTACGATGTCTAGCTAGTCATTTGTTAGCTATGCTAGCAATAAGTTGCATAGCAACAGCATTAACTTCTGGTAGACTGGCAAAGTGCTAGTTAACTGCTTTTCAGTATACTCTGTATCCATCATTTAATCAAGTGTTAACATTATTTACATTTACATTTGTCATTTAGCAGACGCTTTTATCCAGAGCGACTTACAGTAGTGAATGCATACGATAATACACAGGAAATAGAAAGTTGGTTTAGTTCCTGAAGATAATACACAGGAAATAGAAAGTTGGTTTAGTTCCTTGGTTTAGTTCCTGAAGATAATACACAGGAAATAGAACGTTGGTTTAGTTCCTAAAGATAATACACAGGAAATAGAACGTTGGTTTAGTTCCTTGGTTTAGTTCCTAAAGATAATACACAGGAAATAGAACGTTGGTTTAGTTCCTGAAGATAATACATTTTACATTTACATTTTAGTTATTTAGCAGACGCTCTTATCCAGAGCGACTTACAGTAGTGAATGCATACATTTCATGCATTTTTTTTTGTACTGGCCCCCCCTGTGGGAATCGAACCCACAACCCTGGCGTTGCACACACCATGCTCTACCAACTGAGCCACAGGGAACATCGTGTTGGTAGTTACCTATCTGTACAACGCCAGTACTGACGTATTTTCAGTCAGTCCGTGTTCCACAACATCTCCTCTATTCACAGACCTAACACGCTGTATTCATAATTCAGTTCCATTATTCCTCTATACTCCCCTCAGACTTAGCAGTGGTACTCTGATGACCAATAGATTTAAAGACCTTGTCAGTCAGTACATTTTAAACATGCTTTCCTCAGCGAAGCGCAAGTAGTACGAATGCCCTTGACTGCTGCAGAGGCCGTAAATGCTGTACGGCCCACTGCAGTCATGGGATTATTCATGCAGAAACCGTTTTCTTAATGCTCTGCATGTATAATCAGATTTTTGTTGTTGTTGCAGTAGTGGCCGTAGAAGCATTTACTGCGATACGACCACTGCTGAAGTCAGGGCTTCGCTGAGCAGAGCTGTTGTACAGGACTTCCTGCCCTCACCTACTACCGTCAACCGATCATGTCAATGCGGAGCTATACCGGAGCATTGTTACAACATTTGGGCGACGCGGCGCGTAGCTCAATTTTGGTCTCCGTAATTGCGTCACACTCTCATCCATACGGCGCTTCCGACCACATTTTCAGATCGAGCACAAATGTGCTTTTCGCCTCACTCCCCTTCTTGGACTGTGCCACCCCTGCGGCCTCTGCAAAGGATTAGTTCACCGAGATGGGCGCGAATCAGACTGGTGTCTCGTGTGCCTTTTTAAAAATAAATGTATATTTGCTGCTGGAAATCGACCAAACGCTCGACCAGTGGACTGAATGGGGTCAGCCCTAGCTGACGCTCTTATTCAGAGAGACTTTAGAGGGGCACGTTAGAGAAAGACCCCACTGAATGATTCAGAAAAATGAAAATTCATATATTGTTTTGTTAAAATCTATTTTATAACACAAGTCACATTTCATCACCTTGGCCTGTTTCACCCACTCTGGGCAGAGCGGGTGTTCACTCTCGAAGGACTATGATTTTCCCCCAGTTTGGGGAGGGGGGCAGTTTTGCTCTCAAAGTCATTTAGAAAAACAATTTAATGTTCTATAATTTAAGTCAACAACAATGCTTTAACAACATTTAAAGGACAATTTGTGAGGTCTGGGGAAAATCTGAGATTTCCATTTTTTTTGTGTGTAGTTAGCCATTTAATTGAGGCGTGTACCAGCCAGACAGTTGTGTTTGGCTAGATAGCGGTGATTCTGTAGTGCGCTTGTGATGTAGTTTTCAAAACAAATGGCTGCTGGATTGACGCAAATAATCATGTTTCTGCCAGGTAGGCTACTTTTGTAGTTACCTTTTTTAATTGCCTTTCTATCTACCCCAAAACGGTTAGGCTATCATTAGCATCACTAACGGCAACACAGTGGTAGACATATTGGCCCTACACACACAGCAGACTCGACTTTCGGGTTCATTTGCCAATAGCGCACAGGGCCAGTAGCGCACAGGGCCAGTAGGGCACAGGGCCAGTAGGGCACAGGGCCAGTAGCGCACAGGGCCAGTAGCGCACAGGGCCAGTAGGGCACAGGGCCAGTAGGGCACAGGGCCAGTAGAGCACAGGGCCAGTAGCGCACAGGGCCAGTAGCGCACAGGGCCAGTAGCGCACAGGGCCAGTAGGGCACAGGGCCAGTAGGGCACAGGGCCAGTAGGGCACAGGGCCAGTAGGGCACACAAGGATGATGGACTGGCCTGGAGGGTTTTCAAAACCCTTCCCTGTATGCTGAGCCCTGACACACAGACAGAGGCATTACCGTGCCAATGTTGCCTCTTCAGAAAGTTGGTTTAGTTTTGATCAAATGCACATTACTGTATGAATAAATCATATCTGATATTTTTTTTTATTTTGAACCAAAATGGAACATGACCAATTTAGACGTGTGCCACACTGCCAGAGGGATATAGAGCCGCTAGCCGGGTCCGGGTCTATTCAATACAGAGAGATCTAGAGCCGGGTCCTGGTCTGTTCAATACAGAGAGATCTAGAGCCGCTAGCCGGGTCTGGTTTGGTTACTAGAACTAAGCATCTCCCTTATGGACTGAGTTTCTCTCATGGAGCCCTTTCATACTTCCTGAGGGTGGAGACTGTTTTCTTTGGTTGTGTGGTGAGATGCCGTAATGTATGCGCCAGGCGGTGTCTGAGGGGGGGACTGGAGCACCAGGGGTTTGGGGGGGGACTGGAGCACCAGGGGTTTGGGGGGGGACTGGAGCACCAGGGTTTGCGGGGGGGACTGGAGTCCAGCTCAGGCTACATGATAATAAGGTGAGTAGGCTAGGATATACCCTACCCTGTGTTTACGTGAGGGAGAGATTGGGTTACTGTGTGTATTCATGGAATGTGTTAGTTTGTATCTATTTAATCAATGTGGGTGGGGGACGTTTTTCACGATAGAAGTTTAGTTTGAACATACTTCACTTGATGAGGGCCAGGAGTTTTCCCCAATCCATGTCATAACTGTAGAGACTTCTACCTTCTGTTCTACGTCTATCAGCTTCTGCTCTCCATGTGTCCACTACACCATTAGGGCAGGGAATTGAGTGTCCACTACACCATTAGGGCAGGGAATTGAGTGTCCACTACACCATTAGGGGGGGGAATTGAGTGTCCACTACACCATTAGGGCAGGGAATTGAGTGTCCACTACACCATTAGGGGGGGATTTGAGTGTCCACTACACCATTAGGGGGGGGGAATTGAGTGTCCACTACACCATTAGGGCAGGGAATTGAGTGTCCACTACACCATTAGGGGGGGAATGGAGTGTCCACTACACCATTAGGGGGGGAATGGAGTGTCCACTACACCATTAGGGGGGGAATGGAGTGTCCACTACACCATTAGGGGGGGAATGGAGTGTCCACTACACCATTAGGGGGGGAATGGAGTGTCCACTACACCATTAGGGGGGGAATGGAGTGTCCACTACACCATTAGGGGGGGAATGGAGTGTCCACTACACCATTAGGGGGGGAATGGAGTGTCCACTACACCATTAGGGGGGGAATGGAGTGTCCACTACACCATTAGGGGGGGAATGGAGTGTCCACTACACCATTAGGGGGGGAATGGAGTGTCCACTACACCATTAGGGGGGGAATGGAGTGTCCACTACACCATTAGGGGGGGAATGGAGTGTCCAGTACACCATTAGGGGGGGAATGGAGTGTCCAGTACACCATTAGGGGGGGAATGGAGTGTCCAGTACACCATTAGGGGGGGAATGGAGTGTCCACTACACCATTAGGGGGGGAATGGAGTGTCCACTACACCATTAGGGGGGGAAATGGAGTGTCCACTACACCATTAGGGGGGGAAATGGAGTGTCCACTACACCATTAGGGGGGGGGAATGGAGTGTCCACTACACCATTAGGGGGGGGAATGGAGTGTCCACTACACCATTAGGGGGGGGGAATGGAGTGTCCACTACACCATTAGGGGGGGAAATGGAGTGTCCACTACACCATTAGGGGGGGAATGGAGTGTCCACTACACCATTAGGGGGGAATGGAGTGTCCACTACACCATTAGGGGGGAATGGAGTGTCCACTACACCATTAGGGGGGGAATGGAGTGTCCACTACACCATTAGGGGGGGGAATGGAGTGTCCACTACACCATTAGGGGGGGGGGAATGGAGTGTCCACTACACCATTAGGGGGGGGAATGGAGTGTCCACTACACCATTAAGGGGGGGGAATGGAGTGTCCACTACACCATTAGTGGGGGGGAATGGAGTGTCCACTACACCATTAGTGGGGGGGAATGGAGTGTCCACTACACCATTAGGGGGGGAATTGCCAGAGACGTAACGATACGATATTATTACTACATGTAGTCTGATTCTATATGTAGTCTGATTCTATATGTAGTCTGATTCTACATGTAGTCTGATTCTATATGTAGTCTGATTCTACATGTAGTCTGATTCTACATGTAGTCTGATTCTATATGTAGTCTGATTCTATATGTAGTCTGATTCTATATGTAGTCTGATTCTACATGTAGTCTGATTCTATATGTAGTCTGATTCTACATGTAGTCTGATTCTACATGTAGTCTGATTCTACATGTAGTCTGATTCTACATGTAGTCTGATTCTACATGTAGTCTGATTCTACATGTAGTCTGATTCTACATGTAGCCTGATTCTATATGTAATGTGTAGCGTGTGTGATTCTGTGTAGCGTGTGTGATTCTGTGTAGCGTGTGTGATTCTGTGTAGCGTGTGTGATTCTATGTGTAGCGTGTGTGATTCTATGTGTAGCGTGTGTGATTCTATGTAGCGTGTGTGATTCTATGTAGCGTGTGTGATTCTATGTAGCGTGTGTGATTCTATGTAACTATCCAACCCCCCCATCACTAACTAGTATGACCTTGGCGTGTCTGTGTAGCCGTGTGGTAGTAATGAAGATCCAGCCCAGACTCCATTGCCCTAGTTTCCTCTTGACGATGTAGAGTTATCGTCAACCCAAAGTGTTCAGAAACATGTTTATTCTCCTCTTTGCCTTCAGCTCCAATATGTCTCTTCTGATGCGTTACAAAGAGTCACAGGGAAATGTCCTTTTCCTGCTGCCGTTCCTGCTCTTGGCTTGATTTGTTTAGTCCTTGTAGCCTTCTTTAGCAGTCTTGTTCCTGACTAGAACAAACACTTGATCTGGAATCCCTCCTCCTGGCCTGGAATCTTTCCTCCTGGCCTGGAATCTTTCCTCCTGGCCTGGAATCTTTCCTCCTGGCCTGGAATCCCTCCTCCTGGCCTGGAATCCCTCCTCCTGGCCTGGAATCCCTCCTCCTGGCCTGGAATCCCTCCTCCTGGCCTGGAATTCCTCCTCCTGGCCTGGAATCCCTCCTCCTGGCCTGGAATCCCTCCTCCTGGCCTGGAATCCCTCCTCCTGGCCTGGAATCCCTCGAATCCCTCCTCCTGGCCTGGAATCCCTCCTCCTGGCCTGGAATCCTTCCTCCTGGCCTGGAATCCTTCCTCCTGGCCGTCTCCTGGTGGTGGGTTTGGAGCTGGGTCTTTTTGGAAAACACTGGTCATGAGGCAAGTGAGTGATTTATAGAGGGCGGACGGGTGAGAGAGGGGCGGACGGGTGAGAGAGGGGCGGACGGGTGAGAGAGGGGCGGACGGGTGAGAGAGGGGCGGACGGGTGAGAGTGATTTATAGAGGGGCGAGAGAGGGATTTATAGAGGGGCGGACGGGTGAGAGAGGGGCGGACGGGTGAGAGAGGGGCGGACGGGTGAGAGGGATTTATAGAGAGGGATCCCCGTGTGTCAGCCCTGTTACTGTCTGGTCTGACTAGAGGTCAGTCCTGTTACTGTCTGGTCTGACTAGAGATCAGCCCTGTTACTGTCTGGTCTGACTAGAGGTCAGCCCTGTTACTGTCTGTGGTCTGACTAGAGGTCAGCCCTGTTACTGTCTGGTCTGACTAGAGATCAGCCCTGTTACTGTCTGGTCTGACTAGAGGTCAGCCCTGTTACTGTCTGTGGTCTGACTAGAGGTCAGCCCTGTTACTGTCTAGTCTGACTAGAGGTCAGCCCTGTTACTGTCTAGTCTGACTAGAGGTCAGCCCTGTTACTGTCTAGTCTGACTAGAGGTCAGCCCTGTTACTGTCTGTGGTCTGACTAGAGGTCAGTCCTGTTACTGTCTGTGGTCTGACTAGAGGTCAGCCCTGTTACTGTCTGTGGTCTGACTAGAGGTCAGCCCTGTTACTGTCTGTGGTCTGACTAGAGGTCAGCCCTGTTACTGTCTGTGGTCTGACTAGAGGTCAGTCCTGTTACACTCTGGTCAGTCTGGTGTTATTGGCTTTGGTTTTTTCATTGATGGTTCAAGGTTGGACGTTAGCATGTGGGGCGCACCGATTGGTGTCACCTCGTTAGTCCGTATGTAACACCTGTGCTGGTTTGTCGTCTCGTTAGTGGGAAGGGGTTTCACCTGTGCTGGTTTGTCATCTCGTTAGTGGGAAGGGGTTTCACCTGTGCTGGTTTGTCATCTCGTTAGTGGGAAGGGGTTTCACCTGTGCTGGTTTGTCATCTCGTTAGTGGGAAGGGGTTTCACCTGTGCTGGTTTGTCGTCTCGTTAGTGGGAAGGGGTTTCACCTGTGCTGGTTTGTCGTCTCGTTAGTGGGAAGGGGTTTCACCTGTGCTGTTGAAGAGAGTCTGGCCCAGTGCTCCAGTTGTCTTGAGAGATGTGGAAAGTCAACACCTTTTTTGATTTGTATACAAACATTTCTTTATCTGATTTCCCTGGTTTTGTTTTTCTCCACTTTTAGGTTTACTTCCTGTCTTTTAAGTTTGGTGTGGGTTTTAATTATGTTTGCCTCCTCGTGGGTAAATGTAGTGGGTCTCATGGTGGGTGTCTTTTAGGTCCCAGTTGTTGTTGCTAGTCAACTTTCAGTGGACACCCCCATGAGTGTCTTTCAGAACCCCTCATAAAACTCTACCTGTTTAATTTCAAAGTTTATTTGTCACATGCGCTGAATACAACAGGTGTAGATCTTACATTGAAATGCTTACTTACAAGCCCTTAACCAATAAATAATAAAAAAAGTAGGAGATAAGAATAACGAATAATTAAAGAGCAGCAGTTAATAACAATAGCGGGGCTATATACAGGGGGTACCGGTACAGAGTCAATGTGGAGGCTATATACAGGGGGTACCGGTACAGAGTCAATATGGAGTCTATATACAGGGGGGTACCAGTACAGAGTCAATATGGAGTCTATATACAGGGGGGTACCGGTACAGAGTCAATATGGAGTCTATATACAGGGGGGTACCGGTACAGAGTCAATATGGAGTCTATATACAGGGGGGTACCGGTACAGAGTCAATATGGAGTCTATATACAGGGGGGTACCGGTACAGAGTCAATGTGGAGGCTATATACAGGGGGGTACCGGTACAGAGTCAATGTGGAGGCTATATACAGGGTATTACGGTACAGAGTCAATGTGGAGGCTATATACAGGGTATTACGGTACAGAGTCAATGTGGAGGCTATATACAGGGTATTACGGTACAGAGTCAATGTGGAGGCTATATACAGGGGGTACCAGTACAGAGTCAATGTGGAGGCTATATACAGGGGGTACCGGTACAGAGTCAATGTGGAGGCTATATACAGGGGGGTACCGGTACAGAGTCAATGTGGAGGCTATATACAGGGTATTACGGTACAGAGTCAATGTGGAGGCTATATACAGGGGGTACCGGTACAGAGTCAATGTGGAGGCTATATACAGGGGTACTGGTACAGAGTCAATGTGGAGGCTATATACAGGGGGTACCGGTACAGAGTCAATGTGGAGGCTATATACAGGGGGTACCGGTACAGAGTCAATGTGGAGGCTATATACAGGGGGTACCGGTACAGAGTCAATGTGGAGGCTATATACAGGGGGTACCGGTACAGAGTCAATATACAGGGGGTACCGGTACAATGTGGAGGCTATATACAGGGGGTACCGGTGTTGAGGTAATTGACGTAATATGTACATGTAGGTAGAGTTATTAAAGTTATTATTGACTATGCATAGATAATAACAGAGTAGCAATGAGGGGGGGGCAATGCAAAAGTCTGGGTGGCCATTTGATTAATTGTTCAGCAGTCTTATGGCTTGGGGGTAGCAGCTGTTTAGAAGCCTCTTGGTCCTACACTTGGTGCTCCGGTACCGCTTGCCGTGCGGTAGTAGAGAGAACAGTCTATGACTAGGGTGACTGAAGTCTGACAATTTTCAGGGCCATCCTCTGACACCGCCTGGTATAGAGGTCCTGGATGGCAGGAAGCTTGGCCCCAGTGATGTACTGGGGCGTACGCACTATCCTCTGTAGCGGCTTGCAGTCGGAGGCCGAGCAGTTGCCATACCAGGCAGTGATGCAACCAGTCAGGATGCTCTCGATGGTGCAGGTTGTTGTCAGTTATCTTTGTTAGTTTCCTTTTCTGTTTTGAGCAAAATGTTCTTGATGGAAAACGTAACAGTGGTCTGACTAGAGGTCAGCCATGTTCCCGTTCCTTTCTGGTCAGTCTTATTTAAACTTTATTTCATTGTCTAGCAGCCAAAGGCATTATCCTAGGCATTATCCTAGTCATATTAGATAGTTGTTAACATCTTTAAAATGTTCCATATTTCAACATTTTGTAACAGATATTTCCATCTCTGCTCGCCATGTGCATTTTAGAACTGTGTTTTCCTGCTAACTGCATTTAGTAACATTCTCTCGTAGGTCCTACCGCTGCTGCGCCTAAAATGTCAAGAAATAAAGCAGTTAATCAACATTTTTTTAAAGCTAAACATTGTGATCTGTTTCATCAACATTATTCATTGATACAGCGTTTACCTCCACTACACTACTATGATACTCAGCGTCTTGGGGATTTAGAAGTGAGTTGATTGGCCACTGGATAAATAAGTGTGTGTGTGTGTGTGTATGGAGTGAAACCCCACCTCTTTAAGGAATACCTGGTATAGTCCCCACCACTGGTCCACATGGTTGGTATGTTTCATGTGGCTTCTCTGAAATCTATTTGAAAGGTTTTGGATGGTAGAACTATAGGACTGTTGTTTTTTTGCTGTTCCTTCTGACTCCCAACTACAGAGTAGTTCCAGAACAACGACTGTTTTAGTGTGAGGATGCCTGCCCAGTCAGCAGCTGGGTCCCATTTGTGTTGTATCTGTACTTAATAACATGAGAGCTCCTACACCCAGCTAGTCTCATGACAGAGACAGAGACAGAGACAGAGACAGACACAGAGACAGACACAGAGACAGACACAGAGACAGACACAGAGACAGACACAGAGACAGACACAGAGACAGACACAGAGACAGAGAGAATATCAAGCCTTACTAACGTACTGTGCAGAGACCAACAAACACAACTTGCCACAAACACATTTCTGTTCAGGATGAAGACTGTACAGATACACGTATGTGTTTATTATACAACACAGGACATCATCCACAGAAATATAGGAAACTGTTTTGTCTGTATTGTCAAGGAGTTTGTGCTGGGATTAACTTCTCTAGGGTATGTGGGACGGTAGCGTCCCACCTCACCAACAGCCAGTGAAATAGCAGAGCGCAAAATTCGAAACAACAAAAATCTCACAAATCAAATTTCTCAAACATACAAGTATTATACACCATTTTAACAATGATCTTCTCGTTAATCCAACCACACTGTCCGATTTCAAAAAGGCTTTACGGCGAAAGCATAGCATTAGATTATGTTAGGACAGCACCTAGACAAGAAAAACCACACAGCCATTTTCCAAGCAAGGAGATGCATCACAAAAAACAGAAATACAGCTAATAAGCACATCAATTTACAGAAATACTCATCATAAACTTTGATAAAATATACAACTGTTATTCAAAGAATTATAGATACACTTCTCCTTAATGCAACCGCTGTGTCAGATTTCAAAAAAGCTTTACAGCGAAAGCACACTTTGCAATAATCTGAGTACAGCGCTCAGTCACAAAATTAAACCCGTCATTTTGTGGAGTCAACAAAACTCAGAAATCGCATTATAAATATTCACTTAACTTTGATCTTCATCGGAATGCACTCCCAGGAATCCCAGTTCCACAATAAATGTTCATTTGTTTCGATAAAGTCCATATACATGTCCAAATACCTCCTTTTTGTTCGCACGTTCAGTCGAGTAACCCAAATGCACTGTGCTCGCGCAGTAAATTCAGACAAAGTCAAAAAAGTTATATTACAGGTCGTAGAATCATGTCAAACGATGTATCGCATCAATCTTTAGGATGTTTTTATCATAAATATTCCATAATATTCCAACCGGACAATTCCTTTGTCTTCAAAAAGGAAAAGGAACACAGCTAACTCTCACGGGCATGCACCACTGAACTCATGTCATTTTCTCAGTCATCTGATTCCAGGAGCTCTTATTCTCTCCCTATTCACAGTAGAAGCATGAAACAACGTTCTAAAGACTGTTGACATCTAGTGGAAGCCTTAGGAAGTGCAAAATGTCCCCACAGACACTGTATGTTGAATAGGGAATCACTTGAAAAACTACAAACCTTAGATTTCCACACTTCCTGGTTGGATTCTTTCTCAGGTTTTTGCCATATGAGTTCTGTTATCATCACAGACATCATTCAAACAGTTTTAGATACTTCAGAGTGTTTATCTATTTTTATCTACTAATAATTGCATATAAATAATTGCATATAAATGCATATCCTACCTTCTGGGCCTGAGTAGCAGGCAGTTAACTACAGGCACGCTTTTCATCCGGACGTCAAAATACTGCCCCCTACCGAAGAGGTTAAAAATAGTGAAATATACTAGTGTGTGTGAACAGCGATTTATAAACAAGCAGTTGCTGAAAAAAAGATGAACTGAACAGCAGCATTGGATGACCAAGCCAGCCATCAAATCAAATGTATTTATAAAGCCATCCTCCATACCATTTCTACAGTTCCTGGCAACCGTCCAATAGGAATTGAAGTTATATTCCTTCCACAGTCCTCATCCTGCTACAGACCAACCACTGTCCGCGGGGTCGACAGAAAGCATATGTTTTCCAGTATTTTTAAACCTAACTTCCGTTTCCCCTCGGGGAAAAAAAACGGTTGTGGGGACACCTCAGGCATCTTTTCATGCCGGCTACATTAGGAGGGAGGAGGGAGTCTGACCAAATCTTCTGCTGAGCTAGTTTTGAGTGTTTACCTCCTTCATTCCGTATATTGCGTTTGCTCCCTCTACTTCTCGCTTGCTTTTTCTTGTGGCAACAGGTCACAAATCTTGCTGCTGTGATGTCACACTGTGGTATTTCACCCAGTAGATATGGGAGATTATCAAAACTGGGTTTGTTTTCAAATTCTTTGTGGGTCTGTATAATCTGAGGGAAATAAACACACCAAAAAAAAGAAATGTCACTGTCAACTGTGTTCATTTTCAGCAAACTTAACATATGTTCATACAAATATTTACACAAGATTCAACAACTGAGACAAACTGAACAAGTTCCACAGACATGTGACTAACAGAAATGGAATAATGTGTCCCTGAACAAGGGGGGGGGGGGTCAAAATCAAAAGTAACAGTCAGTATCTGGTGTGGCCACCAGCTGCATTAAGTACTGCAGTACATCTCCTCATGGACTGCACCAGATTTGCCAGTTTTTGCTGTGAGATGTTACCCCTCTCTTCCACCAAGGCACCTGCAAGTTCCCAGACATTTCTGGGGGGAATGGCCCTAGCCCTCACCCTCCGATCCAACAGGTCCCAGACATGCTCAATGGGATTGAGATCCGGGCTCTTCGCTGGCCATGGCAGAACACTGACATTCCTGTCTTGCAGGAAATCACACACAGAAGAGCAGTATGGCTGGTGGCATTGTCATGCTGGAGGGTCATGTCAGGATGAGCCTGCAGGAAGGGTACCACATGAGGGAGGAGGATGTCTTCCCTGTAACGCACAGCGTTGAGATTGCCTGCAATGACAACAAGCTCAGTCCGATGATGCTGTGACACACCGCCCCCAAACCATGACGGACCCTCCACCTCCAAATTGATCCTGCTTCAGAGTACAGGCCTCGGTGTAACGCTCATTCCTTAGACGATAAACGCAAATCTGCATTATTTGGTGTTTTACATTGTACATGGAGGATGTTTTTGCAGAATTCTGATTGCAGTCTCTCAATTTGTCCCATTTTGTGAGTTCTTGGTTGGGGAGCAGACCCCAGACCCCACAACCATAAAGGGCAATGGGTTGTATAACTTAATCAAGTATTTTTAGCCTGATCCTAATTGGTATGAAGAATTTGTTATTTTTGATGGCATAGAAGGCCCTTCTTGCCTTGTCTCGTTAACTGTGACGCTGATGTTTAGGCCGAGGTATGTGTCCCTCTCTCTCTCTCTCTCTCTCTCTCCCATCTCTCGCTCCTGCTCTCTCTCTCCCTAACTGACACACAGAGTCTTAGTTTGAACAAAACACGTTTTATAAGGAGGATGGGATCCACCTAAATCATTTGGGTTCCTGGGTCCTTTCACAGCATTATAAGGCTGCGTTGAGACAATGACTTACCAATGACCCAAACCCAGCTCAGTTCATCCCTACCATTGTGTCACTGAGTTGTCATAATGCTTCAGCACATGTACATTATACCAGGGGTGTTGGACCACACAATGTAAGTAACCAAATGCATGTCCCTCTAATTGCCCTGAGTTATACTGTTATCACTGAGGTGATGTGCCATAGAAGGAAGTCCACTGTGTGCAGCTCACACTGTACTAACATAAATAACATGAGCATATCTACTTCTGCTTCGCTTCCCAGTAAAGCAATGAAAACAAGTAAGCATTGCAGACGAAAAGTGTTCAAAATAGCCCACGTTATTAACATACGTAGGTTAAGAAACAAGGTTCATGAAATGGAGGTCTACAAAATTTTTTCTGAGGTCTTGCCTAATTTCTTTTGATTTTCCCATGATGTCAAGCAAAGAGGCACTGAGCTTGAAGGTAGGCCTTGAAATACATCCACAGGTACACCTCCAATTGTCTCAAATTACGTCAATTAGCCTATCAGAAGCTTCTAAAGCCATGAAATCTTTTACTGGAAATTTTCCAAGCTGTTTAAAGGCATAATCAACTTAGTGCATGTAAACTTCTGACCCACTGGAATTGTGATACAGTGAATTATAAGTGAAATCTGTCTGTAAACAATTGTTGGAAAAATGACTTGTGTCATGCACGAAGTAGATGTCCTAACCAACTTGCCAAAACTATAGTTTGTTAACAAGAAATTTGTGGAGTGGTTGAAAAACGAGTTTTAATGACTTCAACCTAAGTGTATGTAAACTTCCGACTTCAACTGTAGGTGCAGACACATATATATTACATACACACTATATACACATGGATTTAGTACTGTAGATATGTGTTAGTGGTGTAGTAGGGGCCTGAGGGCACACAGTGTGTTGTGAATTCTGTAATGAATGTATTGTAATGTTTTTAAAATTGTATAAACTACCTTAATTTTGCTGCACCCCAGGAAGAGTAGCTGCTGCCTTGGCTCTCTTGCTCTCCCTCGTGCTCGCTCGCTCTCTCTCACTCTCTTTCTCTCTCCTTCAGATTCTTCTAAGGGAAATAAATGACTGTTTTCAATAAAGACCAAAAAGCTATGAGCTGTTGGTACCAGAAAATAAGAATAGAACTGTGATGGCTCCCATATGGCCCAGAGAGGGAAAGAGAGGCCCATAGAGGCCCATAGAGGGAAAGAGAGAGTCTGACAGGGATAACTCGGTGGCAGCCAGGGTCTGAACTATAGATAGGTTCAATATCTATCTCCCGAAGTTTGCCTTGCAACTTCTATGGGTATCTTTAGCCTTGTACATTTCTAGGTATCTCCTTTAGCCTTTGGTATCTCTAGACAGCCTTCCTGAGAGCCGGGTGTGAGGGCTGGAGTGTCGGGAGCTGATCAGAACAGCCTTGTTGCTGCCGATGTCTGTCTGGCAATCTCTACTCTTTCACACCGTGGCGGTGTTGCAGTAGGCCTGCTGTCTGGCAATCTCTACTCTTTTACACCGTGGCGGTGTTGCAGTAGGCCTGCTGTCTGGCAATCTCTACTCTTTCACACCATGGCGGTGTTGCAGTAGACCCGCTGTCTGCCAGTCTCCAGAGCTGTACTGGAATCTGTACACGGGACCACCTCTTCTGTTGTCGGTCTGCAGTTCTGTACACCCGCCCTTTCTTTGGGGGGTTGTTTTCTGGATCAGCCTGATTGCAGCAGGTGAGGACTAAGCTACATGGAACAAGGCAACATGTAAACACAATGTAGAAAGGTCATTGGAGGGTCATGTTATACTGGATAGTTTAGAGACTAACGTGTTAACTAAGGTTTGTGTCAATAGGAGATTGAGAAGTTTGAGTCCCCTGTCCTTTGTTTTCAGCTCTATTACCATTTTGAGTCTCTCCATCTTCCACCTCTCATTCAGAGGTGGAAACTTTCCATGGGAATTAACAGAAATATATGGGAATTAATGGGAAAATATGGCAATGAATGAAAATATATGCAAATTAATACTATTTAAATGTAGATGTTTTTTGCATTGGATATATTTACCATATCATATGGAGACAGAAACATAAACCTTTTACCTTCATATCATAAGTAGACATAATTGCAAATGATTAAATCCTTCCAATAAAAAAAAAAAAGAAAATTGTTACGAATTGAACTTTAATTAAATGAGTTGACTCTTCACATGGGATGATTTCACTGAACAACAAAATAAAGGGGAATATTGAATGATCCCCAATGAGCCATCGCAACTCCCAAAAACGTTTTCAGCATACGTCTGTAAAATGATAGTCTAGAAACTAAAGCTTTGGTTGTCTTCCTCTCAGGCTTCCATATCTTCTCCCTGGACCTCCACAATGTTCACCTCTTGAACATCAAACTCTGAGGCATCATCTCCACTTGTCACTTTCCAACCTTGTTGAGGAAGTCTCGTTGTCAGGCTCGAAAAGCCTCAAATTTGTCCGGATGGCCACCGATTTTTCAACCCTTGTATTGGTCAGCCTGTTGTGTGCTTTGGTGTGTGTGTTCCCTAACAAGGACCAGTTGTTCTCTGAGGCGGCTGATGTTGGTGGGATTTGGAGGATGGAGGCAACAGGGGAAAGAGCCTCAGATCCACAAAGTCCCTTCAACCAGGTGGCTGATTAGATATGCTGGTACGACTGCCATATTGCATCTCCATCCAAAAGCCCTTGCTTGGAAGTGTACTTCGCCAGACTGTCAAGAACCTTGCCCCCATCCAGACCAAGGTGGCGAGACACGGTAGTGATGACACCATAGGCCTTGTTGATCTCTGCACCAGACAGGATGCTCTTGCCAGCATACTTGGGGTCCAACATGTACGCTGCAGCGTGTATGGGCTTCAGGCAGAAGTCTTCACGCTTTCTGATGTATTTCAGAACTGCAGTTTCCTCTGCTTGGAGCAACAGTGAAGTGGGCAGGGCAGTACGGATTTCTTCTCTTACATCTGCAAGCAGAGTCTGAACATTAGACAGGATGGCATTGTCTCCCTCAATCCGTGCAATGGCTACTGCTATAGGTTTCAGGAGTTTCAGGCTGCTTACCACTCTCTCCCAAAATACATCATCCAGGAGGATCCTCTTGATGGGTCTGTCCATATCGGCAGACTGTGATATGGCCATTTCTTGGAGAGACTCCTTCCCCTCCAGGAGACTGTCAGACATGATGACAACACCACCCCAACAGGTGTTGCTGGGCAGCTTCAATGTGGTGCTCTTATTCTCCTCACTTAGCTTGGTGAGGTAGATTGCTGCTATAACTTGATGACCCTTCACATACCTAACCATTTCCTTGGCTCTCTTGTAGAGTGTATCCATTGTCTTCAGTGCCATGATGTCCTTGAGGAGCAGATTCAATAATTTTCACCTCTAATAGAAGTAGAGGGACTTTTGTCAGAGGTTGTGAGCGCTGAGGGAACTTTATGCACTTGGCCAGATGATTCTGCATCTTTGTTGCATTCTTCGCATATTTTTCGGCACAGTATTTGCAAATGTACACAGCTTTTCCTTCTAGATTAGCTGCAGTGAAATGTCTCCACACATCAGATCGTGCCCGTGGCATTTTCCTGTAAAGATTAGGAAAAAAGGTAGTAAAAAAACAACATACAATTCCATGTACAGATAAATAGTTAAGCAGTTAGATTAAACAACTCCTTTGTAAGATAAATGTGTTAAAACCTCTTATGGATCCCTTAATTAAGAGCAAATCCCGTTAGCGGGATTTATTTGACAACATCCAGTGAAGTTGTAGCGCGTCAAATTCAAACTACAGAAATATCAATATTCAACCTTCACGACAATATAAGTGTAATACATTAAAATAAAGCTTAACTTCTTGTTAATCCAGCTGCTGTGTCAGATTTCAAAAAGGCTTTACGGCGAAAGCAAACCATGCGATTATCTGAGGACAGCGCCCCGCATACAAACACATGAAAATAATTTTTCAACCAGGCAGGTGCGACACAAAAGTCAGAAATAACGATATAATTAATGCCTTACCTTTGAAGATCTTCTTCTTTTTGCGATCTCAAATGTCTCAGTGACACAATGAACGGTCGTTTTGTTCGATAAATGCCGTTTTTATATCCCCAAAATGTCCATTTATTTGGCGCGTTTCATTCAGGAAAACACCAGTTCCAACTTGACTACAAAGTATCTAATAAGTTACCTGTAAACATGGTCCAAACATTCCAAACAGCGTTCCTAATCCAACCTCAGGTATCCTAAAATGTAAAAAAAAATATACAATTTAAGACAGAATAAACAATTTCTAATACCGGATAAAAACAAGGTGACGCGTGCTCCAGTCCACGCGCAACAAAAGACTAAAGAGTGACACCTACAAAGAACAGCCCTACTTCTTCATTTCTCAAAAGAAAAACATCGAACAATTTCTAAAGACTGTTGTAATCTAGTGGAAGCCATAGGAACTGCAATCTGGGCCCTAATAAATCAGGTCTCCCATAGAAAACCATTGGAAAACACAGTGACCTAAAAAAAAAATTCCCCTGGATGGATTGTGCTCGGGGTTTCGCCTGCCAAATCAGTTCTGTTATACTCAGACATTATTCTTACAGTTCTAGGAACTTCAGAGTGTTTTCTATCCACGTCTACTAATTATATGCATATCCTAGCTTCTGGGCCTGAGTAGCAGGCAGTTTACTTTGGGCACGCTTTTCATCCGGACATGAAAATACTGCCCCCTATTCCAGAGAGGTTAAAATGAAACATGTATGGAAACAGGTGAATTAACACTCCTCAGATAGTAGGCACAGGCAAGCAAAAACCCACATGGTAGAAAAAACTAACTAGCAGAAATTGTTAACAAGTTAGAAATGATTTAAACACACTTTGCTGTAGGCTACTATTTACTAGTTTTTTAAAAATCATGTATGTCCTATAAAATATATTCACCCCACCCAGTATAGTAAACAAAACTTACCAGAAAGCATGTAGTCCTTGTCTCAGACAGTGTAGTAGTGTGGGCTCAATAGCATCTCATTAGTGTGCAAGATCTTGAGAATCAGCTGTACATGTGATGGAAGAGTGCACTGCCCTTCTGAATCCCATTGAATTGTGGATAGTTTAACCAAAATATGTCACAAGACCTAGAATTTCCTTATGTGTTTCCCACAAAAAAGGTTCACTGTTTTATAAGCACATTTTTTGTTGTTGATGAATTTAAGTGAAATTCCAGAGAATTTCTGGAAAGTTTCCGACCAAGAAGGTTGATCTTGACATCTAGCCACTTAGCAAGCAAGTTAGCAAATCAAATGCATAGCTAAAGCACTGAGCTGGATATCATTTGGTAGATCTTAGATAGTTAACTTGTGAGCTACGCCACTGCTTATAACTACATCTACCTGGTATAGACGGTATATTGTCCAAACCTAATATCCATCCTTGTGTGCATGATTCATGTCTCTACTTCAGCAACAACAACATCTGGAATTATTGACCTGCTGGATTCACTCACATTTTCATTTTCTCTTAAAAAAATGTCCTGTCCTCTGCTCTGTCTCTGCAGCGAGCCAGGCCTCCACAGAGAGCATCACTACACATGTTTTTCTCTTTGAAACGGAGACAGAGCGAGGGAGAGGAGAAAGTCTGGATCTAATTTGGAGTCTGTATTTCTTTCTCTGGTTCTTTCTTCTTCAATACCACAGGCGGAGCAGGGTGGAATGTGGTTGAGAGGGGAGAGTTGGACTGGCTGGGCTGAGAGGGGAGAGTTGGACTGGCTGGGCTGAGAGCTGTGGTTGTGTTCAGAGTTAGTTTGTTTTCTGAAGGGGAAACTACTGGAAGACTAAGTTCAGGTTCTGTTGATAATCACAGCTGTGGAAATAGCCATTTTCAGCACACGTGATTGGAGAGTTGTAGGATGGTTTTCAGTTTATCTTTCTGCCTCTGCTCACTGAAGGGACACACAGCTTTAGAGATGTACAGTTGAAGTCAGAAGTTTACATACACCTTAGCCAAATACATTTAAACTCAGTTTTTCACAATTCCTGACATTTAATCCTTGTAAGAATTCCCTGTCTTAGGTCAGTTAGGATCACCACTTTATTTTAAGAATGTGAAATGTCAGAATAATAGTAGGGAGAATGATTTATTTCAGCTTTTATTTCTTTCATCACATTCCCAGTAGGTCAGAAGTTTACATACACTCAATTAGTATTTGGTAGCATTGCCTTGAAATTGTTTAACTTGGGTCAAATGTTTTGGGTAGCCTTCCACAAGCTTCCCACAATAAGTTGGGTGAATTTTGGCCCATTCCTCCTGACAGAGCTGGTGTAACTGAGTCAGGTTTGTAGGCCTCCTTGCTCTCACATACTTTTTTCAGTTCTGCCCACACATTTTCCATAGGATTGACGTCAGTGCTTTGTGATGGCCACTCCAATACCTTGACTTTGTTGTCCTTAAGCCATTTTGCCACAACTTTGGAAGTATGCTTGGGGTCATTGTCCATTTGGAAGACCCATTTGCGACCAAGCTTTAACTTCCTGACTGATGTCTTGAGATGTTGCTTCAATACATCCACGTAATTTTTTTTCCTTTCTCATGCAACCATCTATTTTGTGAAGTGCACCAGTCCCTCCTGCAGCAAAGCACCCCCACAACATGATGCTGCCACCCCCGTGCTTCACGGTTGGGATGGTGCTCTTCGTCTTGCAAGCCTCCCCCTTTTTCCTCCAAACATAACGATGTTCATTATGGCAAAACAGTTCTATTTTTGTTTCATCAGACCAGAGGACATTTCTCCAAAAATTACGATCTTTGTCCCAATGTGCAGTTGCAAACCGTAGTCTGACTTTTTAAAAGCGGTTTTGGAGCAGTGGCTTCTTCCTTGCTGAGCGGCCTTTCAGGTTATGTCGATATAGGACTCGTTTTACTGTGGATATAGATACTTTTTTTCCTCCAGCATCTTCACAAGGTCCTTTGCTGTTGTTCTGGGATTGATTTTCCACTTTTCGCACCAAAGTACGTTCATCTCTAGGAGACAGAACGCGTCTCCTTCCTGAGCAGTATGACAGCTGTGTGGTCCCATGGTGTTATTTGCGTACTATTGTTTGTACAGATGATCATGATACCTTCAGGTGTTTGATAATTGCTCCCAAAGATGAACCAGACTAGTGGAGGTCTGATTTCTGAGGTCTGATTTCTTTTGATTTTCCCATGATGTCAAGCGAAGACTTGAAAGCGAGAACCACCGTATTTAACCATGGAAAGAGGTCTGGTAATATGGCTGAATATAAACAGTGTAGTTATTCACTCCGGAAGGCAATCAAATCAGTGAAATGCCGGTACAGGGACAAAGTGGAGTCGCAATTCAACGGCTCAGACAGAAGAAGACGTATAGTGGGGAGAACAAGTATTTGACACACTGCCGATTTTGCAGGTTTTCCTACTTACAAAGCATGTAGAGGTCTGTAATTTATCATAGGTACACTTCAACTGTGAGAGACGGAATCTAAAACAAAAATCCAGAAAATCACATTGCATGATTTTTAAGTAATTAATTTGCATTTTATTTTATGAGGAGATGCACTGCAGTACTTAATGCAGCTGGTGGCCACACCAGATACTGACTGTTATCTTTCATTTTGACCCCCCCCCCCTTTGTTCAGGGACACATGATTCCATTTCTGTTAGTCACATGTCTGTGGAACTTGTTCAGTTTATGTCTCAGTTGTTGAATATTGTTATGTTCATACAAATATTTACACATGTAAAGTTTGCTGAAAATAAACACAGTTGACAGTGAGAGGACGTTTCTTTTTTTTGCTGAGTTTATATACTGTATTTTATACCATCTATTGCACCTTGCCTATACAATGCCACTTTATATAATGCTTACATACCCTACACTGCTCATCTCATATGTGCATATTCTGTACTTTATACCATCTACTGCATCTTGCCTATGTTGCTCGGCCATCACTCATCCATATATTTATATGTACATATTCTCATTCACCCCTTTTTAGATTTGTGTGTATTAGGTAGTTGTTGGAATTGTTATTACTTGTTAGATATTACTGCACTGTCGGGAACTAGAAGCACAAGCATTTCGCTACACTCGCATTAACATCTGCTAACCATGTGTATGGACCAATAACATCTGCTAACCATGTGTATGTGACCAATAACATAAATAATAATAAAATGTCAATAAAGATACAATAACTCCAATAGTCTATCTATTTTGTTTATTTATAAGCACACAGCCCTGTGGGGCCTGTGTTAAGAGTCAGTGTGGCGGAGGTGTTGTGTACCCTCCACCTGGGCCCGTCAGGAAGTCCAGGATCCAGTTGCAGAGGGAGTTGTTCAGACCCAGAGTCCTACGCTTGGCGACGAGGTTGGAGTCGGATAATGGTGTTGAACGCTGAGCTGTAGTCAATGAATAGCATTCTCACATAGGTATTCCCCTAATCTAAGTGGGTGAGGGCAGTGTGGAGAGCAATTGAGATTGCGTCGTCTGTGGATCTGTTGGGGCGGTGTGTAAATTGGAGTGGGTCCAGGGTGTCTGGGATGATGGAGTTGATGTGAGCCATAACCAGCCTCTCAAAACACTTCATGATTACAGATGTGAGTGTTACAGGGCGGTTAGTCATTGTGACATGAAGCCTCAGAGTTCTTAGGAACAGGAATAATGGTCAGTTTAAAACGTGGGGATTACAGACTGAGACAAGGAGAGGTTGAAAATGACTGTGAAGTTGCCTGCCAGGTGTTCTGCGCATGCTCTGAGAACGCGCCCTGGAAACCTGACGGGGCCCGTGGCCTTGCGGGCGTTTGACCCTGATTTTTAAAGATGTCGGCCTCAGATAGCGAGTTCACCCAGGCTCCTGGGTCAGTGGTGGCCCTCGTGAATGGCTCTGTGTTGTTTATGTCGTAGTGCGCAGACAATGCATTGAGTTGGTCTGGTAGAGAAGCATCGTTGGGCAGATCACGGTTGGGTCTTCTTCTTCTTCTTCTTCATCTGTAATCCGTGATGGACTTTAGCCCCTGCCACATGCGGTGGGAGGCGGAGCCTGTGTAATATGATTCCACCATATTCCTATATTGTCCTTTTGCTCGTTTGATGACTCTGCGCAGTCACTTATTCCTGTACTCGGCCGCAGCATCAGGGTTGTCTACGATACAGTACCTTTTTAATCCCCTGTTGTCCTATGGACAATAAAAGGCCACTCTAATGTGCAGCTTTGTCTCAACACAATGCCACAGATGTTTCTAGGGAGCGTGCAATTGGCATGCTGACTACAGGAATGTCCACCAGAGCTGTTTCCAGAGAATTTAAATGTTAATTTCTCTACCATAAGCCGCTTCCGTCATTTTAGACAATTTTGCAGTATGCCCAACCGCAGACCACACGTAACCACGGCAGCCCAGGACCTCCACGTCCAGCTTCTTCACTTGCGGGATCGTCTGAGACCAGCCACACGAACAGCTGATTTAAATTGTGAGTTTGGACAACCAAAGAATTTCTTCACAAACTGTCAGAAACCATCTCAGGGAAGCTCATCTGCGTGCTCGTCGTCCTCCTCACCAGGGTCTTAACCTGACTGCGGTTCGGTGTCGTAATCGACTTCAGTGGGCAAATGCTCACCTTCGATGGCCACTGGCACGCTGGAGAAGTGTGCTCTTCACAGATTAATCCCTGTTTCAACTGTACCTGGCAGATGGTGTCGTGTGGGTGAGCGGTTTGTTCACAACAGCAGAGTGCCCCATGGCAGAGTGTTATAATCAAATAAATACTCGGCGCAATTAGATACTTGTTCAAGAGCTGAGTTTTTGAACTGCCATGTTAGTGTGTCCAGGGACAAGGGCTGCTGCTGGACTCTACCAAGGCTAACCAACCAGAGGCTGCCAGGAAGTGGAATGAGGAGTGTGAGAAGTGTCTTGACACAGCCTTTCCTGTCTGTCTAACATTCTAACACATTCCACAAGGAGTGGGAGCTGGGAGCCACTGTTAGACTGCTTCCCAAATTGAACCCTATTCCCTATATAGTGCACTCCTTTTGATGGGGCTCTGTAGGGTATAGGGTTCCATTTGGGATACGCACCCCTGGTCTGCTCTGCATTTCCTCACTTTTACTGTTAAAATCGGAGGGATGAGCAGTATTTTCCCCATGTCTGCGGATGCCAGCCGTTCCTGTGACCCTGATGGTCCAGGAAGGAATACAACACATGGAGACCCGACAGACACGACACATTCCCTCAGTGGCCCTCCAAGACCACTAGCTGCTGAACCCTAAGTATTTTAGCTCATGAGACATGGCACCAACTCTTTTAGATGTTGTATTTTTTAAATATTTTTGTTCAGTTTTTAACTGATTTTGCACATGTCTCCGTCTTAATTTCCTATGACCGAAAATGGCTTCTGGACATCAGAACAGCGACCTCTAACCTTTTTAATATGGACCACCGTTTCCTCTTCATTCAACAGCTCTGGATATTCTGCTTGCTGGACTAGGGATGTTACTCGGGTTAGCTGCTGAAAAATGCATTTGACCGGTCATGCCTATTGGTTTAGGTTCATTTGCATAATTTAGTGGAATTAAATTGGCGCCGTGTGTATTTTCATTAGTCATGTTTCTTATTTATCACACCTGCACAGTGTATACAGAGACTAGTTTGAGGAGAAGAATTTCCTATCACCTGTCAGACAGCGTGAGAGCAGCTCCTCAGGAATCTGGTACTGTAGTGAAACATGCTTTTAGAAGCCCAGTCTTTGTACAAAAGATAACAAAACAGTTGCATTTAGAATTGTTAACTGTTTTGATGACCACGATTTTTAAAAACAGCTACTGTTTTATATTTCTCAATCTCAATTTGTAATCAAAGTGCACCTCCCATTCGAATGCGTAGGCTATAGTCAACGGTAGGCAACAGCCTATCCAGGTGTCACCTACCACTTTTTACATGTGAGCTTCAGTCAGTATAATTGTTTGAAACCTAGTCATGTTAGCAACCCATCCTAGTTGTTGCTATTAGATTCCCCTGGTTCCTAAGTTTCTAACTCTCCCATTAGGTGCACTGTTTACAATGGTGTTTTCCTGTCAAATGTCTTGGTCCAGGCCACTGTTTACAATGGTGTTTTCCTGTCAAATGCCTTGGTCCAGGCCACTGTTTTACAATGGCATTTTCCTGTCAAATGCCTTGGTCCAGGCCACTGTTTACAATGGTGTTTTCCTGTCAAATGTCTGGATCCAGGCCACTGTTTACAATGGTGTTTTCCTGTCAAATGCCTTGGTCCAGGCCACTGTTTTACAATGGCGTTTTCCTGTCAAATGCCTTGGTCCAGGCCACTGTTTACAATGGTGTTTTCCTGTGAAATGTCTTGGTCCAGGCCACTGTTTACAATGGTGTTTTCCTGTGAAATGTCTTGGTCCAGGCCACTGTTTACAATGGTGTTTTCCTGTGAAATGTCTGGGTCCAGGCCACTGTTTACAATGGTGTTTTCCTGTGAAATGTCTGGGTCCAGGCCACTGTTTACAATGGCGTTTTCCTGTGAAATGTCTTGGTCCAGGCCACTGTTTACAATGGCGTTTTCCTGTGAAATGTCTGGGTCCAGGCCACTGTTTACAATGGTGTTTTCCTGTCAAATGTCTTGGTCCAGGCCACTGTTTACAATGGCGTTTTCCTGTGAAATGTCTTGGTCCAGGCCACTGTTTACAATGGTGTTTTCCTGTGAAATGTCTTGGTCCAGGCCACTGTTTACAATGGTGTTTTCCTGTCAAATGTCTTGGTCCAGGCCACTGTTTACAATGGTGTTTTCCTGTCAAATGTCTTGGTCCAGGCCACTGTTTACAATGGTGTTTTCCTGTCAAATGCCTTGGTCCAGGCCACTGTTTACAATGGCGTTTTCCTGTCAAATGCCTTGGTCCAGGCCACTGTTTACAATGGTGTTTTCCTGTCAAATGTCTGGATCCAGGCCACTGTTTACAATGGTGTTTTCCTGTCAAATGCCTTGGTCCAGGCCACTGTTTTACAATGGCGTTTTCCTGTCAAATGCCTTGGTCCAGGCCACTGTTTACAATGGTGTTTTCCTGTGAAATGTCTTGGTCCAGGCCACTGTTTACAATGGTGTTTTCCTGTGAAATGTCTGGGTCCAGGCCACTGTTTACAATGGTGTTTTCCTGTGAAATGTCTGGGTCCAGGCCACGGTTTACAATGGCGTTTTCCTGTGAAATGTCTTGGTCCAGGCCACTGTTTACAATGGCGTTTTCCTGTGAAATGTCTGGGTCCAGGCCACTGTTTACAATGGTGTTTTCCTGTCAAATGTCTTGGTCCAGGCCACTGTTTACAATGGTGTTTTCCTGTCAAATGCCTTGGTCCAGGCCACTGTTTTACAATGGTGTTTTCCTGTGAAATGTCTTGGTCCAGGCCACTGTTTACAATGGTGTTTTCCTGTGAAATGTCTTGGTCCAGGCCACTGTTTTACAATGGCGTTTTCCTGTCAAATGCCTTGGTCCAGGCCACTGTTTACAATGGTGTTTTCCTGTGAAATGTCTTGGTCCAGGCCACTATTTAGAATGGTGTTTTCCTGTCAAATGCCTTGGTCCAGGCCACTGTTTACAATGGTGTTTTCCTGTGAAATGTCTGGGTCCAGGCCACTGTTTACAATGGTGTTTTCCTGTGAAATGTCTGGGTCCAGGCCACTGTTTACAATGGCGTTTTCCTGTGAAATGTCTTGGTCCAGGCCACTGTTTACAATGGCGTTTTCCTGTGAAATGTCTTGGTCCAGGCCACTGTTTACAATGGTGTTTTCCTGTCAAATGCCTTGGTCCAGGCCACTGTTTACAATGGCGTTTTCCTGTCAAATGTCTTGGTCCAGGCCACTGTTTACAATGGTGTTTTCCTGTCAAATGCCTTGGTCCAGGCCACTGTTTTACAATGGTGTTTTCCTGTGAAATGTCTTGGTCCAGGCCACTGTTTACAATGGTGTTTTCCTGTGAAATGTCTTGGTCCAGGCCACTGTTTTACAATGGCGTTTTCCTGTCAAATGCCTTGGTCCAGGCCACTGTTTACAATGGTGTTTTCCTGTGAAATGTCTTGGTCCAGGCCACTGTTTAGAATGGTGTTTTCCTGTCAAATGCCTTGGTCCAGGCCACTGTTTACAATGGTGTTTTCCTGTGAAATGTCTGGGTCCAGGCCACTGTTTACAATGGTGTTTTCCTGTGAAATGTCTGGGTCCAGGCCACTGTTTACAATGGCGTTTTCCTGTGAAATGTCTTGGTCCAGGCCACTGTTTACAATGGCGTTTTCCTGTGAAATGTCTTGGTCCAGGCCACTGTTTACAATGGTGTTTTTCTGAGAAATGTCTTGGTCCAGGCCACTGTTTACAATGGCGTTTTCCTGTGAAATGTCTTGGTCCAGGCCACTGTTTACAATGGCGTTTTCCTGTGAAATGTCTTGGTCCAGGCCATTGTTTACAATGGCGTTTTCCTGTGAAATGTCTTGGTCCAGGCTACTGTTTACAATGGTGTTTTCCTGTCAAAGGCCTTGGTCCAGGCCACTGTTTACAATGGCGTTTTCCTGTGAAATGTCTTGGTCCAGGCCACTGTTTACAATGGTGTTTTCCTGTGAAATGTCTTGGTCCAGGCCACTGTTTACAATGGTGTTTTCCTGTGCAATGTCTTGGTCCAGGCCACTGTTTTACAATGGCGTTTTCCTGTTTAATGCCTTGGTCCAGGCCACTGTTTACAATGGTGTTTTCCTGTGAAATGTCTTGGTCCAGGCCACTATTTAGAATGGTGTTTTCCTGTCAAATGCCTTGGTCCAGGCCACTGTTTACAATGGTGTTTTCCTGTGAAATGTCTTGGTCCAGGCCACTGTTTACAATGGCGTTTTCCTGTGAAATGTCTGGGTCCAGGCCACTGTTTACAATGGCGTTTTCCTGTGAAATGTCTTGGACCAGGCCACTGTTTACAATGGTGTTTTCCTGTCAAATGTCTTGGTCCAGGCCACTGTTTACAATGGTGTTTTCCTGTCAAATGTCTTGGACCAGGCCACTGTTTACAATTGCGTTTTCCTGTGAAATGTCTTGGTCCAGGCCACTGTTTACAATGGCGTTTTCCTGTGAAATGTCTTGGTCCAGGCCACTGTTTACAATGGCGTTTTCCTGTGAAATGTCTTGGTCCAGGCCACTGTTTACAATGGTGTTTTCCTGTGAAATGTCTTGGTCCAGGCCACTGTTTACAATGGTGTTTTCCTGTCAAATGTCTTGGTCCAGGCCACTGTTTACAATGGTGTTTTCCTGTGAAATGTCTTGGTCCAGGCCACTGTTTACAATGGTGTTTTCCTGTGAAATGTCTTGGTCCAGGCCACTGTTTTACAATGGTGTTTTCCTGTGAAATGTCTTGGTCCAGGCCACTGTTTACAATGGCGTTTTCCTGTGAAATGTCTTGGTCCAGGCCACTGTTTACAATGGCGTTTTCCTGTGAAATGTCTTGGTCCAGGCCACTGTTTACAATGGCGTTTTCCTGTGAAATGTCTTGGTCCAGGCCACTGTTTACAATGGCGTTTTCCTGTGAAATGTCTTGGTCCAGGCCACTGTTTACAATGGCGTTTTCCTGTGAAATGTCTTGGACCAGGCCACTGTTTACAATGGTGTTTTCCTGTCAAATGTCTTGGTCCAGGCCACTGTTTACAATGGTGTTTTCCTGTCAAATGTCTTGGACCAGGCCACTGTTTACAATTGCGTTTTCCTGTGAAATGTCTTGGTCCAGGCCACTGTTTACAATGGCGTTTTCCTGTGAAATGTCTTGGTCCAGGCCACTGTTTACAATGGCGTTTTCCTGTGAAATGTCTTGGTCCAGGCCACTGTTTACAATGGTGTTATCCTGTGAAATGTCTTGGTCCAGGCCACTGTTTACAATGGTGTTTTCCTGTGAAATGTCTTGGTCCAGGCCACTGTTTACAATGGTGTTTTCCTGTGAAATGTCTTGGTCCAGGCCACTGTTTACAATGGTGTTTTCCTGTGAAATGTCTTGGTCCAGGCCACTGTTTAGAATGGTGTTTTCTTGTCAAATGTCTTGGACCATCCCTGGGCCCCCACTGACCTAATGTCTTGGACCGGGCCTGGGCCCCCACTAATCAAATGTCTTGGACCGGGCCTGGGCCCCCACTGACCTAATGTCTTGGACCGGGCCTGGGTCCCCACCGACCTAATGTCTTGGACCGGGCCTGGGCCCCCACTGACCTAATGTCTTGGACCGGGCCTGGGTCCCCACTGACCTAATGTCTTGGACCGGGCCTGGGCCCCCACTGACCTAATGTCTTGGACCGGTCCCCCCACTGACCTAATGTCTTGGAACTGACCTAATGTCTTGGACCGGGCCTGGGCCCCCACTGACCTAATGTCTTGGAACTGACCTAATGTCTTGGACCGGGCCTGGGCCCCCACTGACCTAATGTCTTGGACCGGGCCTGGGTCCCCACTGACCTAATGTCTTGGACCGGGCCTGGGTCCCCACTGACCTAATGTCTTGGACCGGGCCTGGGTCCCCACTGACCTAATGTCTTGGACCGGGCCTGGGCCCCCACTGACCTAATGTCTTGGACCGGGCCTGGGCCCCCACTGACCTAATGTCTTGGACCGGGCCTGGGCCCCCACTGACCTAATGTCTTGGACCGGGCCTGGGCCCCCACTGACCTAATGTCTTGGACCGGGCCTGGGCCCCCACTGACCTAATGTCTTTGAACGGTCCCCCCACTGACCTAATGTCTTGGACCTGACCTAATGTCTTGGACCGGGCCTGGGCCCCTACTGACCAAATGTCTTGGACCGGGCCTGGGCCCCCACTGACCTAATGTCTTGGACCGGTCCCCCCACTGACCTAATGTCTTGGACCTGACCTAATGTCTTGGACCGGGCCTGGGCCCCCACTGACCTAATGTCTTGGACCGGGCCTGGGCCCCCACTGACCTAATGTCTTGGACCGGGCCTGGGCCCCCACTGACCTAATGTCTTGGACCGGGCCTGGGCCCCTACTGACCTAATGTCTTGGACCGTGCCTGGGCCCCTACTGACCTAATGTCTTGGACCTGACCTAATGTCTTGGACCGGGCCTGGGCCCCCACTGACCTAATGTCTTGGACCGGGCCTGGGCCACTGACCTGAAACAGATTTATCATCTGCTGGGGCAGCGCTGTATAATGCTGATCTCAGGCGTCAGGCACGGTAGTCTCTCAGACACGTCCTGTAGGGATGTGAAAGCAGATACATTCAGCCCTAGTTTCAGAAACATCTCTCCTTTCATCAGCTGTCTCTGTATCCACCCTGTATTCTCTCTGTATCCACCCTGTATTCTCTCTGTATCCTCCCTGTATTCTCTCTGTATCCACCCTGTATTCTCTCTGTATCCACCCTGTATTCTCTCTGTATTCTCCCTGTATTCTCTCTGTATCCTTCCTGTATTTCTCTGTATTCTCCCTGTATTTCTCTGTATCTTCCCTGTATTTCTCTGTATCCACCCTGTATTTCTCTGTATTCTCCCTGTATTCTCTCTGTATCCTCCCTGTATTTCTCTGTATTCTCCCTGTATTTTCTCTCTCCATCTATTTTCTCTGTATCCTTCCTGTATTTCTCTGTATCCTCCCTGTATTCTCTCTGTATCCTCCCTGTATTCTCTCTGTATCCTCCCTGTATTTCTCTGTATCCTCCCTGTATTCTCTCTGTATCCTCCCTGTATTTCTCTGTATCCTCCCTGTATTCTCTCTGTATCCACCCTGTATTTCTCTGTATCCTCCCTGTATTTCTCTGTATTCTCCCTGTATTCTCTGTATCCTCCCTGTATTTCTCTGTATTCTCCCTGTATTTCTCTGTATTCTTCCTGTATTTCTCTGTATCCTCCCATGTATCCTTCCTGTATTGCTCTGTATCCCCCCTGTATTCTCTCTGTATCTTCCCTGTATTTCTCTGTATCCTCCCTGTATTCTCCCTGTATTTCTCTGTATCCTTCCTGTATTTCTCTGTATCCTCCCTGTATTCTCTCTGTATCTTCCCTGTATTTCTCTGTATCTTCCCTGTATTTCTCTGTATCCTCCCTGTATTCTCTCTGTATCCTCCCTGTATCCTCCCTGTATTTCTCTGTATCCTCCCTGTATTCTCTCTGTATCCTCCCTGTATTTCTCTGTATCCTCCCTGTATTCTCTCTGTATCCTCCCTGTATTTCTCTGTATCCTCCCTGTATTTCTCTGTATCCTTCCTGTATTTCTCTGTATCCTCCCTGTATTCTCTCTGTATCCACCCTGTATTCTCTCTGTATCTTCCCTGTATTTCTCTGTATTCTCCCTGTATTCTCTCTGTATCCTCCCTGTATTCTCTCTGTATCCTCCCTGTATTTCTCTGTATCCTTCCTGTATTTCTCTGTATTCTCCCTGTATTCTCTCTGTATCCTCCCTGTATTTCTCTGTATTCTCCCTGTATTCGCTCTGTATCCACCCTGTATTTCTCTGTATCCTCCCTGTATTTCTCTGTATTCTCCCTGTATTTCTCTGTATCCTCCCTGTATTTCTCTGTATCCTCCCTGTATTTCTCTGTATTCTCCCTGTATTTCTCTGTATCCTCCCTGTATTTCTCTGTATTCTCCCTGTATTTCTCTGTATCCTCCCTGTATTTCTCTGTATCCACCCTGTATTTCTCTGTATCCACCCTGTATTTCTCTGTAATCTCCCTGTATTCTCTCTGTATCTTCCCTGTATTTCTCTGTATTCTCCCTGTATTCTCTCTGTATCCTCCCTGTATTTCTCTGTATCTTCCCTGTATTTCTCTGTATTCTCCCTGTATTCTCTCTGTATCCACCCTGTATTCTCCCTGTATTCTCTCTGTATCCTCCCTGTATTTCTCTGTATTCTCCCTGTATTCGCTCTGTATCCACCCTGTATTTCTCTGTATCCTCCCTGTATTTCTCTGTATTCTCCCTGTATTTCTCTGTATTCTCCCTGTATTTCTCTGTATCCTCCCTGTATTCTCTCTGTATCTTCCCTGTATTTCTCTGTATTCTCCCTGTATTCTCTCTGTATCCACCCTGTATTCTCCCTGTATTTCTCTGTATCTTCCCTGTATTTCTCTGTATCCACCCTGTATTCTCCCTGTATTTCTCTGTATCCACCCTGTATTCTCCCTGTATATTTCTGTATCCACCCTGTATTCTCCCTGTATTTATCTGTATCCACCCTGTATTTCTCTGTATTCTTCCTGTATTTTCTCTGTATCTTCCCTGTATTTCTCTGTATCCTCCCATGTATCCTTCCTGTATTTTCTCTGTATCCTCCCATGTATCCCTCCTGTATTTCTCTGTATTCTCCCTGTATTTCTCTGTATCCTCCCATGTATCCTTCCTGTATTTTCTCTGTATCTTCCCTGTATTTCTCTGTATTCTTCCATGTATAATTTCTGTGTATTCATGTCTTCTCTCTGTGGTATTAGGGCCTCTCATAGCCCAACATGCTGTGTACCACTCTTCCCAGAGAGGGAGGAGAATGAGAGGGAGTAGTAGGTGGCAGGGACAGGCAGAGGATGTCTTAGCCCAACCCCCTCTTAGTCTCATCTCCCAGCTTTCCTCGACCCAAATGACAGGCCTGCTAACCACAGGGAGCTAATTGTAGCACAGTGTTCCCCTCTAATCGCTGGCTGGGTGAGTCTTTTCTCTCTCTCTCTCTCTAGGGAGGAGAGAAGCCATTATTGTACATCTTTATAGGCCTATGGGAGGAACGCAGCTGTCCAGGAATAAACCAGGAGAGAACGAAATAAACATTGTTTTGATTTTGGGAAGGGTTGGAGAGAAGATTCAAAATATATTTCAGTAGAGAGCTAAGAATCTCCTTGGGGAAGGGGGGGAGGAATGTCCTGCCCACAACTCACCAAAGTAGAGTTCGCTGAAGAGACGTGGTTGATGTCCTCATCTAACAGCACCATTTAATCCCTGATGTCCTCATCTAACAGCACCATTTAATCCCATGATGTCCTCATCTAACAGCACCATTTAATCCCATGATGTCCTCATCTAACAGCACCATTTAATCCCATGATGTCCTCATCTAACAGCACCATTTAATCCCTGATGTCCTCATCTAACAGCACCATTTAATCCCTGATGTCCTCATCTAACAGCACCATTTAATCCCATGATGTCCTCATCTAACAGCACCATTTAATCCCCTGATGTCCTCATCTAACAGCACCATTTAATCCCATGATGTCCTCATCTAACAGCACCATTTAATCCCATGATGTCCTCATCTAACAGCACCATTTAATCCCCTGATGTCCTCATCTAACAGCACCATTTAATCCTGGAACTGACCCTGTATATAGCTACTGACCCTGTATATAGCTACTGACCCTGTATATAGCTACTGACCCTGTATATAGCTACTGACCCTGTAGATAGCTACTGTCCCTGTATATAGCTACTGACCCTGTATATAGCTACTGACCCTGTATATAAATACTGACCCTGTATATAGCTACTGACCCTGTATATAGCTACTGACCCTGTATATAGCTACTGACCCTGTATATAGCTACTGACCCTGGAACTGACCCTGTATATAGCTACTGACCCTGTATATAGCTACTGACCCTGGAACTGACCCTGTATATAGCTACTGACCCTGGAACTGACCCTGTATATAGCTACTGACCCTGTATATAGCTACTGACCCTGTATATAGCTACTGACCCTGGAACTGACCCTGTATATAGCTACTGACCCTGTATATAGCTACTGACCCTGTATATAACTACTGTCCCTGTATATAGCTACTGACCCTGTATATAGCTACTGACCCTGTATATAGCTACTGACCCTGTATATAGCTACTGACCCTGTATATAGCTACTGACCCTGTATATAGCTACTGACCCTGTATATAGCTACTGACCCTGGAACTGACCCTGTATATAACTACTGTCCCTGTATATAGCTACTGTCCCTGTAAATAGCTACTGTCCCTGTATATAGCTACTGACCCTGTATATAGCTACTGACCCTGGAACTGACCCTGTATATAGCTACTGACCCTGTATATAACTACTGACCCTGGAACTGACCCTGTATATAGCTACTGACCCTGTATATAGCTACTGACCCTGTATATAGCTACTGTCCCTGTATATAGCTACTGACCCTGTATATAGCTACTGACCCTGTATGTAGCTACTGACCCTGTATATAGCTACTGACCCTGTATATAGCTACTGACCCTGTATATAGCTACTGACCCTGTATATAGCTACTGACCCTGTATATAGCTACTGACCCTGTATATAGCTACTGACCCTGTAGATAGCTACTGTCCCTGTATATAGCTACTGACCCTGTATATATAAATACTGACCCTGTATATAGCTACTGACCCTGTATATAGCTACTGACCCTGTATATAGCTACTGTCCCTGTATATAGCTACTGACCCTGTATATAGCTACTGACCCTGTATATAGCTACTGACCCTGGAACTGACCCTGTATATAGCTACTGACCCTGTATATAGCTACTGACCCTGGAACTGACCCTGTATATAGCTACTGACCCTGTATATAGCTACTGACCCTGTATATAGCTACTGACCCTGGAACTGACCCTGTATATAACTACTGACCCTGTATATAGCTACTGACCCTGGAACTGACCCTGTATATAGCTACTGACCCTGTATATAGCTACTGACCCTGTATATAGCTACTGACCCTGTATATAGCTACTGACCCTGGAACTGACCCTGTATATAACTACTGACCCTGTATATAGCTACTGACCCTGTATATAGCTACTGACCCTGTATATAGCTACTGACCCTGTATATAGCTACTGACCCTGGAACTGACCCTGTATATAACTACTGACCCTGTATATAGCTACTGTCCCTGTAAATAGCTACTGTCCCTGTATATAGCTACTGACCCTGTATATAGCTACTGACCCTGGAACTGACCCTGTATATAGCTACTGACCCTGTATATAACTACTGACCCTGGAACTGACCCTGTATATAGCTACTGACCCTGTATATAGCTACTGACCCTGTATATAGCTACTGTCCCTGTATATAGCTACTGACCCTGTATATAGCTACTGACCCTGTATGTAGTTACTGACCCTGTATATAACTACTGACCCTGGAACTGACCCTGTAAATAGCTACTGTCCCTGTATATAGCTACTGACCCTGTATATAGCTACTGACCCTGTATATAGCTACTGACCCTGTATATAGCTACTGACCCTGGAACTGACCCTGTTAATAGCTACTGACCCTGTATATAGCTACTGACCCTGGAACTGACCCTGTATATAGCTACTGACCCTGTATATAGCTACTGTCCCTGTATATAGCTACTGTCCCTGTATATAGCTACTGACCCTGTATATAGCTACTGACCCTGTATATAGCTACTGACCCTGTATATAGCTACTGACCCTGGAACTGACCCTGTATATAACTACTGACCCTGTATATAGCTACTGTCCCTGTAAATAGCTACTGTCCCTGTATATAGCTACTGACCCTGTATATAGCTACTGACCCTGGAACTGACCCTGTATATAGCTACTGACCCTGTATATAACTACTGACCCTGGAACTGACCCTGTATATAGCTACTGACCCTGTATATAGCTACTGTCCCTGTATATAGCTATTGACCCTGTATATAGCTATTGACCCTGTATATAGCTACTGACCCTGTATATAGCTACTGACCCTGTATATAGCTACTGACCCTGTATATAGCTACTGACCCTGGAACTGACCCTGTATATAGCTACTGACCCTGTATATAGCTACTGACCCTGGAACTGTCCCTGTATATAGCTACTGACCCTGGAACTGACCCTGGAACTGACCCTGTATATAGCTACTGACCCTGTATATAGCTACTGACCCTGTATATAGCTACTGACCCTGTATATAGCTACTGACCCTGTATATAGCTACTGACCCTGTATATAGCTACTGACCCTGTATATACCTACTGACCCTGTATATAGCTACTGACCCTGGAACTGTCCCTGTATATAGCTACTGACCCTGTATATAGCTACTGACCCTGTATATAGCTACTGACCCTGTATATAACTACTGACCCTGTATATAGCTACTGACCCTGTATATAGCTACTGACCCTGTATATAGCTACTGACCCTGGAACAGTCCCTGTATATAGCTACTGACCCTGTATATAGCTACTGACCCTGTATATAGCTACTGACCCTGTATATAGCTACTGACCCTGTATATAGCTACTGACCCTGTATATAGCTACTGACCCTGTATATAGCTACTGACCCTGTATATAGCTACTGAACCTGTATATAGCTACTGACCCTGTATATAGCTACTGAACCTGTATATAGCTACTGACCCTGTATATAGCTACTGACCCTGTATATAGCTACTGACCCTGTATATAGCTACTGAACCTGTATATAGCTACTGACCCTGTATATAGCTACTGACCCTGTATATAGCTACTGACCCTGTATATAGCTACTGTACCTGTATATACAGTGGGGAGACCAAGTATTTGATACAGTCCCGATTTTGCAGGTTTTCCTACTTACAAAGCATGTAGAGGTCTGTAATTTTTTATAATGGGTACACTTCAACTGTGAGAGACTGAATCCAGAACAAAAATCCAGAAAATCACATTGTATGATTTTTAAGTAATTAATTTGCATTTTATTTTATTTATGTTTTTTTGCAATTGATTTTGACATGGAGCATAATGCTACTGTAATTCTCCTTCCCTGTTGTACTGTAGACCTAACTGTTCCTAGCGGTCATGCCGGCCCAGGTCGGGGGGTCATGCCAGGTCGGGGGGGGGTCATGCCAGTTCGGGGGGGGGGGGGTAATGCTGGCCCAGGTCGGGGGGGGGGGGGTCATGCAGGCCCAGGGGGGGGGGGGGGGGGTCATGCAGGCCCAGGGGGGGGTCATGCCGACCCAGGTCGGGGGGGTCATGCCAGGTCGGGGGGGGGGGGGGGTCATGCCGGCCCAGGTCATAGTATGATCAAAGTGCTACTGTAGGGGTCTCCTACTGCCGCAGTGGCCCACACAGCCTGGCACTGCCACACCACAAGACCTCAGACCCAGCTAGGGTAGGGAAATTAACCATAACATATCTGGGACAGAGATCTCCAATATTTATACCAGAGGATTTAAGATCTGGGGCAGAGAGCTCCAATATTTATACCAGAGGATTTAAGATCTGGGGCAGAGATCTCCAATATTTATACCAGAGGATTTAAGATCTGGGGCAGAGAGCTCCAATATTTATACCAGAGGATTTAAGATCTGGGGCAGAGATCTCCAATATTTATACCAGAGGATTTAAGATCTGGGGCAGAGATCTCCAATATTTATACCAGAGAATTTAAGATCTGGGGCAGAGAGCTCCAATATTTATACCAGAGGATTTAAGATCTGGGGCAGAGATCTCCAATATTTATACCAGAGGATTGTTTGTCAGGACAGAGAGTGATTTATACTCTGCTTCCATAGAGGGAGCTAGAAAGCTATGAGATGGGAACACTGACTAAACACACACACACACACACACACACACACACACACACACACACACACACACACACACACACACACACACACACACAGACTAAACAAACTGACACACACACACAGACTAAACAAACTGACACACACACACACAGACTAAACAAGCTGACACACACACACACACTAAACAAGCTGACACACACACACAGACTAAACAAGCTGACACACACACACACACACACACACACACACACACACACACACACACACACACACTGACAGAGCTGTGGAGAAGGAGGGAGATTAGGGAACTGACCACCAGAGGGCGGTAGAAAATCAGAATGTTCCAAAGACACGCGTTACAATCCAACACTTTTATCACTTTAATAACAAAGAATCCCATACGGCACTCTGCAAAAGATGTAGCCAAGTTACCCTAAGCGTGGGTTGACGACAAGGAGAAAACTAAAGTCTAGATTGAGACGAATAATGAAGGTGCTTTGAGAAGGTTTAGACACCGGCGCGTGGAGTCAGTAGCTAGGTGTGACTGGAATCTGAGGTTACCATGGAAATGTAGGGTTCCACGCCGTGCCTGTTGGAGCTGAATGAACGGGACTGGCACGCCACGCGTGTGTGTGCGCCTTGTGGCCTTTTAATAGCTTCCTTTTATCCATCTACCCAGAACTCCCCCAATGTCTCAGCCACGAAGCACTCCACCACATGCTAAAATACAACTAACATTTGTGTGTGTGTGTGTGTGTGTGTGTGTGTGTGTGTGTGTGTGTGTGTGTGTGTGTGTGTGTGTGTGTGTTGCAGATGGAGCAGCTGTCAGACGAAGAGCTGGACCATACAGAGGGAGGAGGAGGAGAGGAGGAGGACAGTGATAAAGAAGATCAGGATCTAGACAAGATGTTTGGAGCCTGGCTGGGAGAGCTGGATAAACTCACACAGGTAACTAACCCTAACTCAGACAGGTCGGCTAACCCCAACTCGGACAGGTCGGCTAACCCCAACTCGGACAGGTCGGCTAACCCCAACTCGGACAGGTCGGCTAACCCCAACTCGGACAGGTCGGCTAACCCCAACTCGGACAGGTCGGCTAACCCCAACTCGGACAGGTCGGCTAACCCCAACTCGGACAGGTCGGCTAACCCCAACTCGGACAGGTCGGCTAACCCCAACTCGGACAGGTCGGCTAACCCCAACTCGGACAGGTCGGCTAACCCCAACTCGGACAGGTCGGCTAACCCCAACTCAGACAGGTCGGCTAACCGCAACTCGGGCAGGTCGGCTAACCGCAACTCGGGCAGGTCGGCTAACTGCAACTCGGGCAGGTCGGCTAGAAATATCAATTATGATTTCCAAAATACATTCGGTTGGTTATGTATGACCCTTGTTCTGTATTTACTTACCTGATTTATATTGTAATTGTATTATTCCAGGTCACCATTTTATACCACCAGGTCACCATTTTATACCACCAGGTCACCATTTTGTACCACCAGGTCACCATTTTATACCACCAGGTCACCATTTTATACCACCAGGTCACTGTTTTATGCCACCCCACCAGGTCACCATTTTGTACCACCCCACCAGGTCACTAATATATAGCCCTGTTTGGACGGGATTAGCTTCGCTGGGGGAGGTCAGGTGATGTCATTATGTGCACGAGCACAAACCACCACATCCGTAATTCTAGTCCCGACCCAATTCTGCCATGTCAATAATTTTTACTGAGCAGGAAGGTTATTAACCCAACCCTCAAAAAAAACGACTGTTTTTCAGCAAACTCCAATGTCCTCATATAATACTTCTCCCGTGTGAACAGTCATCCTCTGTGTTTTGAGTAATATTACAGAGTTTAACAGGTGCTGGGCCCAGTTTGGGTCAGAACCGGGGAACAAATTGATGCTTAAAACAAAGTGCTATGCAGATGAACTGTTTTGTCACATATGAACTTTCCTCGTACCGTTCTTCTCTTTTTAAAGATGTAAGTGGACGATATTGAGCCAAATGAATTGATACTATTAGTTAAACTTGCTCTGAACTGAAGGTCATTAGGTCAATATTAGACTATCCATAGACATTTTTGAAATATTTGAAAATAAATTACAGGGCCAGTTTGGTCAAACTAATCCGGCCGAATCGTCCACCGGGGGGAAAAAAACGGACATGCTGGAGTAGAAATGACGTAGCCCACATTCTATAGTAGTACAAGCCTCGTGAGGATAGGGCTTTAAGCAGTAGTAAACTGTTGGGTAGTACTGCCCTATGTTTTTTTTGCCGTTCTGTTCTCGTATGTACCCTTCTCATTTTAAAATGCGGTCCTTCTAGCAGTCTTAAGGACAATGATTAGAGGTGTAAATGAAGGATTTATTTACACAGTGCTGATGATGATGATGATGATGATGATGATGATGATGCGTTTACATGATTCTGACTTGTCAACATTTTAAACGAATACAGCCTCTCATCAAGCAAAATCTTATCATCTGACTCTTATATACACAAGAAGCTGCACCTATTCTGGTTCGCAGACCAGGTACGTCTATGCACGCTCAAGATGGAGAGACCAGACATGCGCTCCAAGCAAAAGACGATGAAGAAAATGTACATTAAATTGGTCAATATAATTAAGTAAACCAACACTTCTTTATAACAGGTGTTGTGCTGTTTGTGAGCGATCCAACAAAAAACAAAATGTTTCCACTACTTTTGAGGGTTGGAAGGGGAGGGTATCATACTGGAAACGTTCTATGTTTAACAGTAAACTACCAGAATTTTGGTATTTTTAAAGAATTTTATGTAATCTATCACAAGACATCTAGTGGCCATTTTAGGTACTTCAGATTATCACAGATTATCTGTTATAATATATGGCCCTCTTTTGTGGCCTTATGTGTAAAATACATTAAATAAATATGATTTTTAAATAAAAAAAAATAGAATGACAGCTCTGAAACATATCCTAAATATAAACCATCAATTTAGTGAATACCGTTCATGTTTAATATGAGGGTTTCGGCAGTATTTACATTTTTTTTACAAACTTGTATGTATTTTACTATGTCAATATATATTTGTTGTCAATGATTTGGCATCAAACTGGTGGTAGTTGTCAAAACAGTCAATAGTTGGAGGAGTTGCATAGTTAACTGAAAATAATACCAACGTTTATTTTTTATTGTTTTATAGTTTTTATTCATTTTCTCTATTTTCTCTTGAACTACATGGTCTGTCAACTAGAAACTCATGGATAATACGGACACAGATATAATACATGAATACTATATATTAATACAAAATTAAGTTATTAAAGTATAAATTACCAAAGTTATGATATAGATTTTCTGTTAATTACCCGAATTACTGAAAACTTTGGTAAATTACCGGTAGCTTTGCAACCCGAACCACGACAATCAGTAAATGAATGTAATATATTACATATTTAACAGAAATTACCGTAACCAAACATTCTAGATTACCGGGGAAATGTGGGCATTAACCGTAACTATAATACTGAATTAATGTGGAATTGATAAACATCGACAAAGGGCAAACAATTCAGATGTCAGTGAGCTAGCGGAGAGACGCCAGTGAGCTAGCGGCGAGACGCCAGTGAGCTAGCGGCGAGACGCCAGTGAGCTAGCGGAGAGACGCCAGTGAGCTAGCGGAGAGACGCCAGTGAGCTAGCGGCGAGACGCCAGTGAGCTAGCGGCGAGACGCCAGTGAGCTAGCGGCGAGACGCCAGTGAGCTAGCGGAGAGACGCCAGTGAGCTAGCGGAGAGACGCCAGTGAGCTAGCGGCGAGACGCCAGTGAGCTAGCGGAGAGACGCCAGTGAGCTAGCGGCGAGACGCCAGTGAGCTAGCGGAGAGACGCCAGTGAGCTAGCGGCGAGACGCCAGTGAGCTAGCGGCGAGACGCCAGTGAGCTAGCGGCGAGACGCCAGTGAGCTAGCGGCGAGACGCCAGTGAGCTAGCGGCGAGACGCCAGTGAGCTAGCGGAGAGACGCCAGTGAGCTAGCGGCGAGACGCCAGTGAGCTAGCGGCGAGACGGACAGACGTGCATTCACGATTCCTCTGTCCCCTGTACAGAGTCTCGATGATGGCTTCACAGAGACTGTGAAGAAGGCCCCTCAGAAAGCCCCTCTCAGACAGGAGACCAACATGGCTAACTTCTGTAACCGCTTCTCCATGTACAACATCAACGGTAAATAGAAGATACACACACACACTGTGCCTTCAGAAAGTATTCATAACCCTTGACTTATTCCACATTTTGTTGTTACAGCCTGGATTCAAAATTGATTACAATAACCCATAATGACAAAGTGAAAACATGTTAGACATTTTTTGCTAATTTATTGAAAATGAAATAAAGAAATATTGCATTTATATAAGTATTTACACAGTATTTGCACATTTATTCTTTAAAAAAATTCTTCAAGCTTTGTCAAGTTGATTGTTGATTATTGCTAGACAGCCTATTTTCTCGCCTTGCCATAGATTTTCAAGCCGATATTAAGTCAACTGTAACTAGGTCACTCAGGAACATTGAACGTTGTCTTGGTAAGCAACTTGTGTTTTAGGTTATTGTCCTGCTGTACGGTGAATTTGTCTGCCAGTGTCTGTTGGAAAGCAGACTGAACCAGGTTTTCCTCTAGGATCTTGCCTGTGCATACAGTGGGGGGAAAAAAGTATTTGATCCCCTGCTGATTTTGTACGTTTGCCCACTTACAAAGAAATGATCAGTCTATAATTTTAATAGTAGCTTTATTTGAACAGTGAGAGACAGAATAACAACAAAGAAATCCAGAAAAACGCATGTCAAAAATGTTATAAAATTATTTGCATTTTAATGAGGGAAATAAGTAAAACATGACTTAGTACTTGGTGGCAAAACCCTTGTTGGCAATCACAGAGGTCAGACGTTTCTTGTAGTTGGCCACCAGGTTTGCCCACATCTCAGGAGGGATTTTGTCCCACTCCTCTTTGCAGATCTACTCCAAGTCATTAAGGTTTCGAGGCTGACGTTTGGCAACTCGAACCTTCAGCTCCCTCCACAGATTTTCTATGGGATTAAGGTCTGGAGACTGGCTAGGCCACTCCAGGACCTTAATGTGCTTTTTCTTGAGCCACTCCTTTGTTGCCTTGGCCGTGTGTTTTGGGTCATTGTCATGCTGGAATACCCATCCACGACCCATTTTCAATGCCCTGGCTGAGGGAAGGAGGTTCTCACCCAAGATTTGACGGTACATGGCCCCGTCCATCGTCCCTTTGATGCGGTGAAGTTGTCCTGTCCCCTTAGCAGAAAAACACCCCCAAAGCATAATGTTACCACCTCCATATTTGACGGTGGAGATGGTGTTCTTGGGGTCATAGGCAGCATTCCTCCTCCTCCAAACACGGCGAGTTGAGTTGACGTCAAAGAGCTCCATTTTGGTCTCATCTGACCACAAAACTTTCACCAGTTGTCCTCTGAGTCATTCAGATGTTCATTGGCAAACTTCAGACAGGCATGTATATGTATTCTTGAGCAGGGGGACCTTGCGGGCGCTGCAGGATTTCAGTCCTTCACGGCGTAGTGTGTTACCAATTGTTTTCTTGGTGACTATGGTCCCAGCTGCCTTGAGATCATTGACAAGATCCTCCCGTGTAGTTCTGGGCTGATTCCTCACCGTTCTCATGATCATTGCAACTCCACGAGGTGAGATCTTGCATGGAGCCCCAGGCCGAGGGAGATTGACAGTTCTTTTGTGTTTCTTCCATTTGCGAATGTTGTCACCTTCTCACCAAGCTGCTTGGCGATGGTCTTGTAGCCCATTCCAGCCTTGTGTAGGTCTACAATCTTGTCCCTGACATCCTTGGAGAGCTCTTTGGTCTTGGCCATGGTGGAGAGTTTGGAATCTGATTGATTTATTGCTTCTGTGGACAGGTGTCTTTTATACAGGTAACAAGCTGAGATTAGGAGCACTCCCTTTAAGAGTGTGCTCCTAATCTCAGCTCGTTACCTGTATAAAAGACACCTGGGAGAACGAAATCTTTCTGATTGAGAGGGGGTCAAATACTTATTTCCCTCATTAAGATGCAAATCAATTTATAACATTTCTGACATGCGTTTTTCTGGATATTTATGTTGTTATTCTGTCTCTCAATGTTCAAATAAACCTACCATTAAAATTATAGACTGATCCTTTCTTTGTCAGTGGGCAAACGTACAAAATCGGCATGGGATCAAATATTTTTTTCCCCCACTGTAGCTCTATTCTGTTGCTTTTTATCCTAAAAAGCTCCCTAGTCCTTGCTGCTGACAAGCATACCCATAACTTGGTGCAGCTACCACCATGCTTGAAAATGTGAAGAGTGACACTCAGTGATGTGTTGTGTTGGATTTGCCCCAAGCATAACGCTTTGTATTCAGGACACAAAGTGAATTTCTTTGCCACATTGTTTTGCAGTTTTACATTAGTGCGTTTTTGTAATCCGGATGCATGTTTTTTAATATTTTTTTAAATTCTGTACAGGCTTCCTTTTCACTCAATTAGGGTTAGTATTGTAGAGTAACTACACTGTTTTATCTACCAATAGGTTTCCAGTGCGAGGCATTGGAAAAACCTCCTTGCTCTTAGTGGTTGAATCTTTGTTTTTTAATTCGCTGCTTGACTGACCGGAACAGAGGGGTAAAGAGATGTAGTCATTCAGAAATGATGTTAAACACTTATTGCAAACTGTGAGTCCATGCAACATATTATATGAATTGTTAAGCAAATTTGTACTCCTGAACTTTTTTTAGGCTTTCCAAAGCAAAGTAGTTGAATATTTAGACATTCCAGCTTTTCATTTTTAATTATTTTGTAAAAATGTCTAAAAACGTAATTCCACTTTGACATTATGCTGTGTAGGCCCGTGACTTGATCTCAATTTGATCTATTTTTAATTCATGCTGTAACACAACACAATATGGGAAACGTCAAGGGGTGTGAATACCTTCTGAAGGCACTGTGTGTGTGTGTACATACGTACGTACATACGTACAGTACAGGTCAAAAGTTTTAGAAACACCTACTCCTTCAAGGGCTTTTCTTTATTTTTACTATTTTCTATATTGTAGAATAATAGTGAAGACATCAAAACTATGAAATAGCACACATGGAATCATGTCGCAACCAAAAAAAGTTTTAAACAAATATATTTTAGATCAGATTCTTCAAATAGCCACCTTTTACCTTGATGACAGCTTTGCACACTGTTGGCATTCTCTCAACCAGCTTCATGAGGTAGTCACCTGGAATGCATTTCAATTAACAGGTGTGCCGCCTTACGTTAATTTGTGGAATTTCTTTCCTCAATGAGTTTGAGCCAGTCAGTTGTTGTGACAAGGTAGGGGTGGTATACAGAAGATAGCCCTATTTGGTAAAAGACCAAGTCCATATTATGGCAAGAACAGCTCAAATAAGCAAAGAGAAACGACAGTCCATCATTATTTTAAGACATGAAGGTCAGTCAGTACGGAAAATTTCAAGAACTTTCAACGTTTCTTAAAGTGCAGTCGCAGAAACCATCAAGCGCTATGATGAAACTGGCTGTCATGAGGACCCCCACAGGAAGAGAAGACCCAGAGTTCCCTCTGCTGCAGAAGATATGTTCATTAGAGTTAACTGCACCTCAGATAGCAGCCCAAATCAATCCTTCAGAGTTCAAGTAACAGACACATCTCAACATCAACTGTTCAGAAGAGACTGTGTGAATCAGGCCTTCATGGTCAAATTGCTGCAAAGAAACCACTACTAAAGGACACCAATAAGCAGAAGAGACTTGCTTGGGCCAAGAAACACGAGGAATGGACATTAGACCGGTGGAAATCTGTCCTTTGGTCTGATGAGTCTAAATTTGAGATTTTTGGTTCCAACTGCCGTGTCTTTGAGACGCAGAGTAGGTAAACGGATGATCTCCGCATGTGTGGTTCCCTTCGTGAAGCATGGAGGAGGAGGTGTGATGGTGTGACGGTGCTTTGCTGGTGTCACTGTTGGTGATTTTATTTAGTATTCAAGGCACACTTAACCAGCATGGCTACCACAGCATTCTGCAGCGATACGCCATCCCATCTGGTTTGCGCTTAGTGGGACTATCATTTGTTTTTCAAAAGGACAGTGACCCAAAACACACCTCCAGGCTATGTAAGAACTGTTTGACAAAGGAGAATTATGGAGTGTTGCATCAGATGACCTGGCCTCCACAATCACCTGACCTCAACCCAGTTGAGATGAGTTAGGATGAGTTGGACCACAGAGTGAAGGAAAAGCAGCCAACAAGTGCTCAGCATATGTGGGAACTCCTTGAAGACTGTTGGAAAAGCATTCCTCATGAAGCTGGTTGAGAGAATGCCAAGAGTGTGCAAAGCTCTCATCAAGGCAAAGGGTTGGCTACTTTGAAGAATCTCAAATATAAAATATATTTTGATTTGTTTAACACTTTTTTTGTATTATTTAATAGTTTTGATGTCTTCACTATTTTATAATGTAGAAAATAGTAAAACTAAAGAAACCCTTGAATGAGTTGGTGTGTCCAAACTTTTGACTGGTACTGTATGTGCACACACAGTATAAGTCTAAAGTTTGGACACACCTACAATGTGTAAGTGTGTGTGTGTGTTTATTAAAGCCTGAGGGGAGCATGTATCAGGGATGACATCAGCTGTGGAGTCCCCCAGGGGTCCATTCCTGGTCCTATTTTGTTCTCCCTTTGCATGCTACCACTAGGCAAAATCATTAGTGAAAATCTGTAGCTGTTGTCATTCTGAACAAGACCAATGACTGCGTTGATGTGGCTGTTTCCTCTTCTTCCAGAGGCTCTAAACCAGGGTGGAGACAGTGTAGACCTGGATTCCCTGATGGCAGACCTGTGTTCCATAGAGCAGGAGCTAACCACCATCGGCAAGCCAAACGCCAAGCTCCGCCAAAAACCCACCGCCGGGCGCAGCAGCAGCGCCAAGGGGCACGGTGGAGCTGGAGGTAGTGGAGGAGGCACCTCCAGCAGCGGGGACAGTACCTCCTCCAGTACCCGGGCTTCACCAGCCTCTACGGTGGCAGCTCGCCACGGGCGTCCCATGGCTTCCAACCTGTCCCTGGATGATATCACGGCCCAGCTGGAGCAGGCGTCTCTCAGTATGGACGAGGCTGCCAGACAGAGCTCCCACTCCCTGGCCAGCTCCTCTTCCAGCTCCACTTACTCCACCATGAGGAGGCCCGCCTCCCACCATCACACACACCGCCGGACAGGATCGGTGGGGACGGTCAGCGAACACGAGGTCCGGTCTTTCTCCCTGTCGTCTCGTTCGTCGGTGAACTCTGCGTCGGCCAGCAGCATGGATTCTCTGGATAGGCCCTCGGAACAGGACGGGGCCACGCCTACACAACAGGGACCCAATCAGGGCCCCCCGGGCAACACCGAGGTAGGCTGCACACACGCTAAATCTCATCCATACACACTAAATAAGTACAGGTTAACCTCCACTGCTTTCCGGCTCAAAGGACCATGACAGAAATGAAGCTACTTTAACTACACTAGTGGTATAGGGTTATGAAGTAGGTGTACGGTTGTTTATGGATGAAGTAGCTTGACAACAATTGAATGCGGCTGTTAGATGAACTAATTTCCGTTTGGGGATTAATATGGTACACCTCCATCTCACAGAGCCGTGCGGTACAGGTGTGGAGAGAGTGTGTGAGCATTGCTGTGAAAAGGAGATGCTTCACTAGCTATGTTTCCATTCAATAAAATATGCAGATTTTTCCACGAAAGATGTTTCCTTCAAATGTTACTTTTTGTGGATAAAAGGCTGTTCCTGATAATGTAAAGCACATAAAAACCACTTTTGCGCTAAATTAAAGAAAACGTACAGTACCGGTCAAAAGTTTGGACTTGCCTCTACTCATTCAAGGTTTTTTTAAATTTATTTTTTACTATTTTCTACATCATAGAATAATAGTGAAGACATCAAAACTATGACATAACACATATGGAATCATGTAGTAACCAAAAAAGTGTTAACAAATATATTTTAGATTAGATTCTTCAAAGTAGCCACTTTTTGCCTTGATGACAGCTTTGCACACTATATAGGGATGAGGGGGCTGTGTAGTGCGCTATATAGGGAATAGGGGGCTGTGTAGTGAGCTATATAGGGAATAGGGGGCCATGTAGTGAGCTATATAGGGAATAGGGGGCTGTGTAGTGCAGTATATAAGGAATAGGGGGCTGTGTAGTGAGCTATATAGGGAATAGGGGGCCATGTAGTGAGCTATATAGGGAATAGGGGGCCATGTAGTGAGCTATATAGGGAATAGGGGGCTGTGTAGTGAGCTATATAGGGAATAGGGGGCCATGTAGTGAGCTATATAGGGAATAGGGGGCCATGTAGTGCGCTATATAGGGAATAGGGGGCTGTGTAGTGAGCTATATAGGGAATAGGGGGCCATGTAGTGAGCTATATAGGGAATAGGGGGCCATGTAGTGAGCTATATAGGGAATAGGGGGCTGTGTAGTGAGCTATATAGGGAATAGGGGGCCATGTAGTGCAGTATATAGGGAATAGGGGGCCATGTAGTGCAGTATATAGGGAATAGGGGGCCATGTAGTGAGCTATATAGGGAATAGGGGGCTGTGTAGTGAGCTATATAGGGAATAGGGGGCTGTGTAGTGCGCTATATAGGGAATAGGGGGCTGTGTAGTGCAGTAGATAGGGAATAGGGGGCCGTGTAGTGCAGTATATAGGGAATAGGGGGCTGTGTAGTGCAGTATATAGGGAATAGGGGGCCGTGTAGTGCAGTAGATAGGGAATAGGGGGCTGTGTAGTGCAGTATATAGGGAATAGGGGGCCGTATAGTGCAGTATATAGGGAATAGGGGGCCATGTAGTGAGCTATATAGGGAATAGGGGGCTGTGTAGTGCGCTATATAGGGAATAGGGGGCTGTGTAGTGAGCTATATAGGGAATAGGGGACTGTGTAGTGAGCTATATAGGGAATAGGGGGCCATGTAGTGAGCTATATAGGGAATAGGGGGCTGTGTAGTGCAGTATATATAGGGAATAGGGGGCCATGTCCGGGTAGACTGGTCCTGGTAGACTGGTCCGGTCCAGGTAGACTTGTCCGGGTAGACTGGTCCGGTCCGGGTAGACTGGTCCGGATAGACTGGTCCGGGAACACTGGTCCGGTCCGGATAGACTGGTCCGGATAGACTGGACCGGTTACTGCATGACACCTCAGTGTGTCAGTGAAATGAGTGCTAACAAAAATGCGTATTTTAAAGAGAACATCTCCAGCATTGGCACTGCACAGTCACTCCCTGGTTGGTTTATATAGCCTGGTGGGTTTATATAGCCTGGATGGTTGGTTTAAATAGCCTGGTTGGTTTATATAGCCTGGTTGGTTTATATAGCCTGGTTGGTTTATAGAGCCTGGTTGGTTTATATAGCCTGGTTGGTTTATAGAGCCTGGTTGGTTTATAGAGCCTGGTTGGTTTATAGAGCCTAGTTGGTTGGTTTATATAGCCTGGTTGGTTGGTTTATATAGCCTGGTTGGTTGGTTTATATAGCCTGGTTGGTTTATAGAGCCTGGTTGGTTTATAGAGCCTGGTTGGTTTATAGAGCCTAGTTGGTTGGTTTATATAGCCTGGTTGGTTGGTTTATAGAGCCTAGTTGGTTGGTTTATATAGCCTGGTTGGTTGGTTTATATAGCCTGGTTGGTTGGTTTATAGAGCCTGGTTGGTTGGTTTATATAGCCTGGTTGGTTTATAGAGCCTGGTTGGTTTATAGAGCCTAGTTGGTTGGTTTATATAGCCTGGTTGGTTTATATAGCCTGGTGGGTTTATAGAGCCTGGTTGGTTGGTTTATAGAGCCTGGTTGGTTGGTTTATATAGCCTGGTTGGTTTATAGAGCCTGGTTGGTTGGTTTATATAGCCTGGTTGGTTGGTTTATATAGCCTGGTTGGTTGGTTTATAGAGCCTGGTTGGTTGGTTTATATAGCCTGGTTGGTTGGTTTATATAGCCTGGTTGGTTGGTTTATAGAGCCTGGTTGGTTGGTTTATAGAGCCTGGTTGGTTGGTTTATAGAGCCTGGTTGGTTTATATAGCCTGGTTGGTTGGTTTATATAGCCTGGTGGGTTGGTTTATAGAGCCTGGTTGGTTTATAGAGCCTGGTTGGTTTATAGAGCCTGGTTGGTTTATATAGCCTGGTTGGTTTATAGAGCCTGGTTGGTTGGTTTATAGAGCCTGGTTGGTTTATATAGCCTGGTTGGTTTATAGAGCCTGGTTGGTTTATAGAGCCTGGTTGGTTGGTTTATAGAGCCTGGTGGTTGGTTTATAGAGCCTGGTTGGTTTATAGAGCCTGGTTGGTTTATAGAGCCTGGTTGGTTTATAGAGCCTGGTTGGTTTATAGAGCCTGGTTGGTTGGTTTATAGAGCCTGGTTGGTTGGTTTATATAGCCTGGTTGGTTTATAGAGCCTGGTTGGTTTATAGAGCCTGGTTGGTTTATAGAGCCTGGTTGGTTGGTTTATAGAGCCTGGTTGGTTTATATAGCCTGGTTGGTTTATATAGCCTGGTTGGTTTATAGAGCCTGGTTGGTTTATAGAGCCTGGTTGGTTGGTTTATAGAGCCTGGTTGGTTTATATAGCCTGGTTGGTTGGTTTATAGAGCCTGGTTGGTTTATAGAGCCTGGTTGGTTGGTTTATAGAGCCTGGTTGGTTTATATAGCCTGGTTGGTTGGTTTATAGAGCCTGGTTGGTTTATAGAGCCTGGTTGGTTTATAGAGCCTGGTTGGTTGGTTTATATAGCCTGGTTGGCTGGTTTATAGAGCCTGGTTGGTTGGTTTATAGAGCCTGGTTGGTTGGTTTATAGAGCCTGGTTGGTTGGTTTATAGAGCCTGGTTGGTTGGTTTATATAGCCTGGTTGGTTGGTTTATAGAGCCTGGTTGGTTGGTTTATAGAGCCTGGTGGGTTGGTTTATATAGCCTGGTTGGTTGGTTTATAGAGCCTGGTTGGTTGGTTTATAGAGCCTGGTTGGTTGGTTTATATAGCCTGGTTGGTTGGTTTATAGAGCCTGGTTGGTTGGTTTATAGAGCCTGGTGGGTTGGTTTATATAGCCTGGTTGGTTGGTTTATAGAGCCTGGTTGGTTTATAGAGCCTGGTTGGTTGGTTTATATAGCCTGGTTGGTTGGTTTATAGAGCCTGGTTGGTTGGTTTATAGAGCCTGGTGGGTTGGTTTATATAGCCTGGTTGGTTGGTTTATAGAGCCTGGTTGGTTTATAGAGCCTGGTGGGTTGGTTTATATAGCCTGGTTGGTTGGTTTATAGAGCCTGGTTGGTTTATAGAGCCTGGTTAGTTCCTCTTCACTCTCTGCCAAATCAATCTGCAGCAGCTGGGCCCTACTGACAACCACTGGTCCCGAAGACGGAGCACCTATCCTCCACCATCTGCCAGAAGGGGGATCTGAGCTAAGATGGCTTCCTCAGGATGAGGGGGGGAGAGATAGAGATGAGGAGATTCCCATTGGTACACAGGACTATACCCGCACGCTATGAGGCTTTTTTTTCTCTTTTTTTTAATGAGTGTACTTGATTAACTTTCTATTGGAAAATGTTGTTACCTGTTTTTCCCCTATCACTTGAATCAGATGACTGTTTTAGGAATACTATGATGCATGTGCCTCTGTCTTAATGTCAAGGGGATTAATTTTTATCGTGTGTATGTGTGTGCTGTCATTGCAAGTCGTTGATGATGCATGCTGTGATAAAACAATTTCCCAAGTTGGGCTTAATGAAGTAATCCTCTACTCTAACTCACAGGATGTGCAGCAGGCAGGCAGACAAGCAGGCTGACTGACAGGCAGGCTGACTGACTGACTGACTGACTGACTGACTGACAGGCAGGCAGGCAGGCAGGCAGACAGGCAAGCTGACTGACAGGCAGACTGACTGACAGGCTGACTGACTGACTGACTGACTGACTGACAGACTGACTGGCAGACTAACTGCCTCGTTCAATTCTTGTCCATGCATTGATCACTTAGTCTGTTTCTCCTGTCCTTTACTCATGTGGTGCAAACTGTTTACTACTTGACATGACCCAGTTTTAAGAGACACAGACGCTTTTTTTATTAAATAAATAAATAAATAAATATAGTACAAAACACACATCACGACAAGAGAGACAACACAACACTACCTGATGAGAGACCTAAAGACAACAACACAGCAAGGCTGTCCCGTTCCTCTCCTTGTTCGGGCGGCGCTCGGCGCTCGGCGCTCCACTTTTCATTTTCCATTTGTTTTGTCTTTGTTTCTACACACCTGTTTTTCATTCCCCTAATTATTGTTCATGTATTTAACCCTCTGTTTCCCCCATGGTGTTGTGCGGGATTGTTTTATGTCATGTTCGGTATGTTGGTGACTGGTTATTTCGACGGGTGCTGTTTCTTTGCCCGTGCGTAAAAGTTGATGTTTGTGAGTTTGTGTTTGGGCAAGTGTATTGTTCTACCTTCCATCATTCATTATTCTGAGTAAAGTTACGTTGCTCCCAATTCTCTGCTCTCCTGCGCCTGACTGCATACACCAGCTACACCCACCATTATGACAAAGGCAGCAATACATGACAACACAGCATGGTAGCAACACAACATAACAACATGGTAGCAACACAACATAACAACATGGTAGCAACACAACATAACAACAACATGGTAGCAACACAACATAACAACATGGTAGCAACACAACATAACAACATGGTAGCAACATAACATAACAACAACATGGTAGCAACACAACATAACAACATGGTAGCAACATAACATAACAACATGGTAGCAACACAACATAACAACAACATGGTAGCAACACAACATAACAACATGGTAGCAACACAACATAACAACATGGTAGCAACACAACATAACAACAACATGGTAGCAACACAACATAACAACATGGTAGCAACACAACATAACAACAACATGGTAGCAACACAACATAACAACAACATGGTAGCAACACAACATAACAACATGGTAGCAACACAACATAACAACATGGTAGCAACACAACATAACAACAACATGGTAGCAACACAACATAACAACATGGTAGCAACACAACATAACAACATGGTAGCAACATAACATAACAACAACATGGTAGCAACACAACATAACAACATGGTAGCAACATAACATAACAACAACATGGTAGTATAACAACATAACAACATGGTAGCAACATAACATAACAACAACATGGTAGCAACATAACAACAACATGGTAACAACACAACAACAACATGGTAGCAACACAACAACATGGTAGCAACACAACAACATGGTAGCAAAAACAACAACATGGTAGCAACATAACAACATGGTAGCAATGCAACACAACATAACAACAACATGGTAGCAACTCAACATAACAACAACATGGTAGCGTAGCAACACAACAACAACATGGTAGCAACACAACATGACAACAACATGGTAGCAACACAACATGACAACAACATGGTAGCAACACGACAACAACATGGTAGCAACACAACATGACAACAACATGGTAGCGACACAACATGACAACAACATGGTAGCACCACAACATGACAACAACATGGTAGCAACACAACATGACAACAACATGGTAGCAACACAACATGACAACAACATGGTAGCAACACGACAACAACATGGTAGCAACACAACATGACAACAACATGGTAGCGACACAACATGACAACAACATGGTAGCAACACGACATGGCAGTAGCCTAGTGGTTAGAGCGTTGGGCCAGTAATCGAAAGGTTGCTAGATTGAATCCCAGAGCTGACAAGGTACAAAATCTGTCGTTCTGCCCCTGAACAAGGCAGTTAACCCACTGTTTCTAGGCCGTCATTGTAAATAAGAGTTTGTTCTTAACTGACTTGCCTAGTTACATTTTTTTTTTAAACTAATAATAAAATAGCAACACAACATGGTAGCAGGACAAAAGACAGTACACACATTATTGGGCCCAGACAACAGTACAAAGGGCAAGAAGGTAGAGACAACAATACATCATGCAAAGCAGCCACAACTGTCAGTAAGAGTGTCTATGATTGAGTCTTTGAATGAAGAGATGGAGATAAAACTGTCCAGTTTGAGGGTTTGTTGCAGCTCGTTCCAGTCGCAAGCAGCAGCGAACTGAAAAGACAAGCAACCCAGGGACGTGTGCGCTTTGGGGGCCTTTAACAGAATGTGACTGGCAGAACAGGTGTTGTATGTGAAGGATGAGGGCTGCAGTAGATATCTCAGATAGGGGAGTCCAATGGCGGCGAGCTTTACACCACTTCAGCCAACACTTGGTCTTGATCTTGTGTGCGGCTACTCAGCCATGGAAACCCATTTCATGAATCTCCCGATGAACAGTTATTGTGCTGACGTTGCTTCCAGAGGCAGCTTGGAACTCGGTAGTGAGTGTTGCAACTGAGGACAGACTATTTTTATGCGCTTCAGCACTCGGCTTTCCCGTTCTGTGAGCATGTGTGGCCTACCACTTTGCGGCTTAGCCGTTGTTGCTCCAAGACATTTCCACTTCACAATAACAACAGTTGACCGGGATAGCTATATCAGTCTAGAAATTTGACGATCAGACTTGTTGGAAAGGTATCATCCTATGACGGTGCCACGTTGAAAGTCACTGAGCTCTTCAGTAAGGCCATTCTACTGCCAACGTTTTGTCTATGGAGATTGCATGGCTGTGTGCTCGATTTTATACACCTGTCAGCAACAAGTGTGGCAGAAAAATAGCCAAAACTACTAATTTGAAGGGGTGTCCACATACTTTTGTATTTAAAGTGTAGTTTGCAAGGCCTGCCACATCCGACGAGGGTCTGGGCCAGTTTAGTAGGATTCGATCTTAGTCCTGTATTAATGCTTTGCCTGTTTGATGGTTCATCGGAGAGCGTAGCGAGATTTCTTATAAGCGTCCGGGTTAGAGTCCCGCTCCTTAAAAGCGGCAGCTCTAGCCTTTAGCTCAGTGTGGATGTTACCTGTAATCCATGGCTTCTGGTTGGGATATGTACGTACGGTCACTGTGGGGACGACGTCGTTGATGCCATGTGCTAAGGTGATGCCATATGCTAAGGTGATGCCATATGCTAAGGTGATGCCATATGCTAAGGTGATGCCATATGCTAAGGTGATGCCATATGCTAAGGTGATGCCATGTGCTAAGGTGATGCCATATGCTAAGGTGATGCCATATGCTAAGGTGATGCCATGTGCTAAGGTGATGCCATATGCTAAGGTGATGCCATATGCTAAGGTGATGCCATATGCTAAGGTGATGCCATATGCTAAGGTGATGCCATATGCTAAGGTGATGCCATATGCTAAGGTGATGCCATATGCTAAGGTGATGCCATGTGCTAAGGTGATGCCATATGCTAAGGTGATGCGAGAGACAGAAGAGGAAATGAGACAAAAACATTTTTTTTCTGGTTTTAATGAAAGTTAATGAACTAAGACAAGTAGACCAGACCCAGCTGCATTAGTGTCTATTGGAGTCGCACTCAGTTAACGCTAGAAACGCCTGGCCTTTCAGCCTATAAGTAAGTACCCGCTAGATAACGCTGTCGGCTGTCTCCTTTACCATATGCATCAGATGCATATCAACCCACAAGGTGCTGCAAACATAAGCACTGACGTTTGATAAATAGTTTATAAACTATTATAAAGGATTAATTGCATGAATAAATATTTGTGGAAATATTTCCAGTGAAAAACGTAAGCCTACAGCTAATTTGGGACACTTCCCAGCCATCAACATTCTAACAGTCTAATAAATACATGTCACATATGCTATCTGAAGAATAATCATTTGGTTATGTTTACAAAAGTCTTAGGTAAGATTATAATACTAAAAAAACTATTTCAAAGACATATCATTTTCATTAGTTTGTTACTTTAGGCTATAAGTAAAAACAAAAAAACGGATTGTGTGGACAGTGGAGTGGCCATGTGGACAGTGGAGTGGCCATGTGCTGAATGTAGGGACAGTGGAGTGGCCATGTGGACAGTGGAGTGGCCATGTGGACAGTGGAGTGGCCATGTGGACAGTGGAGTGGCCATGTGGACAGTGGAGTGGCCATGTGGACAGTGGAGTGGCCATGTGCTGAATGTAGGGACAGTGGAGTGGCCATGTGGACAGTGGAGTGGCCATGTGCTGAATGCAGGGACAGATATTCCTGTAAAATTTGGAAATAAAGCTGCACCTCCTTGAATGTTGTTATTTGACAAAGATTAAGTGTCATAAAAACTGCAGAATTTGATCTTTCTGATACGATATATAGAAATCACAATGTTTTTACCTGCATGTGACTCTGAAGGAGAATTTTATACAGTGACGTTCCTTTCCATGCGTCCGTCAATGTACATGGACAGATGGGGAGCATCTTGTAAATCTGACCACTGATAATGTCATCCATCATCAGACTATTGTCAATTTAATCTTGTCTTTTAGGCTGTTTTATTATGTGTGAAATTAGTTTCGTTCCCCCCTTTCGCTCATCAACTTGGAAAGAGTAAAGGATATTTTTTGGGGCATGATTCGAAAGGTCTACTGCAACACATATAGCATGTTTTTAGTTTCTCTTACAATAAATGTGATTAGTAATAGAGATATATATGTTAAATAAAACAAGTCACGTAACGGATACATTTTTTACAAATTAAAACGTGAAAAAATAATCGTAATCAAACCCGCAAGACGTACGGTCAAATTATTACCATGAGCGCCGACGCTGGCAGAACACACTCATTATTACACGGTTGTTGATCTGAGTTCAAATCGTCCTCTTCCAACCTCCTTATCGTGTTGTCGCCAGAGAATTTCTATACCATAAGCCCGATCTCAAATGTTGCTTTAGAGAATTTGGCAGTACTCACAATCGCAGATGACGTGTAACCGTGCCAACCCATGCCCTCCGGCTTCTTCCCCTGCGGGGATCGTCTGAGACCAGCCATCCGGACACCTGACGTAACTGGCTTTGCACAACCCCAAAGAATTTCTGCAGAAATTCTATCTCAGACAAGCTCATACAGTGAGGGGGGAAAAAAGTATTTGATCCCCTGCTGATTTTGTACATTTGCCCACTGACAAAGAAATGATCAGTCTATGATTTTAATGGTAGGTTTATTTGAACAGTGAGAGACAGAATAACAACAACAAAAAAATCCAGAAAAACGCATGTCAAAAATGTTATAAATTGATTTGCATTTTATTGAGGGAAATAAGTATTTGATATTTGTATACTTATTTCCCTCATTAAAATGTAAATCATTTTATAACATTTTTGACATGCGTTTTTCTGGATTTTGTTGTTGTTATTCTGTCTCTCACTGTTCATATAAACCTACCAGGATCTAGATAATACTCAGCCTAGTATTTATTTATTTTTTTCAGGAGAAGTGTGATGCGTAAAGGTCTATAGTTGTTGAAGCCAATTACAACAATATTGACTGTCACTCCAAACATATTGAGCAAACAGTTACTATGTTCTCCGCTGTTGCCATCACTCGTTACTGTAGCCTATGCTATTTAATAAACTATCAATCCACAATGGACTAGAGAGAGAATATTCCGTGCCAACCAGCTAAATTGGAGTTGATTACAACGCGAAGACCGTCAATAACCCTACAGAACTGGGAGAAAATGGCGGTATCAAGCCATGGGATGCGTTGATTTGGCCAGTGAATGGCCATCGTCACACTTACAATGCATTTTATTCATCAAAACTCCGCCCTTTCGTACCACCAGCTGTTTGCGCTCAGAATTTCCGCGGTGAAAATAGCAAAAAAGTATTTGACACATCTCCGGACCTTTAGCGCTAAGATTTACCATTGCGTTAGAGCACCAAGATTATAATTTAAATTTGTATTTGTTAATATAGAGCCCTAGGGCTCTTGCTGTATGACAACAGATTGAGTTAATGGCACACTGTTATTTCATTCCACTACTGTGTTACAATGATTCTGATCTGCTTCTTTCTGATTCTGATCATTTTGCTTCTTTATCTCGATCAGATTTTTCTATGCTTTCACAACTGATATCAAATGCACAATTTGTTCATTGCCAATCACTGATTTCAGTAATGTTCCTTGTCTCTTCTCCTCTCTCTCTCTCTCTCTCTCTCTTTCTCTCCGTTCTGCAACAAGCACTCCTATCTGGACAGGGAAACCTCCCAGATTCTGAAAAATATAGCCGGAAAACCCTCTCACTTGCTGACCAAGGTGACTCTTTCTCCTTCGCTTGTCTCTTCGTCCTGCATGCAATCAAGCTATTCTCTCATTGGTGGCTTTTTAACCACACCCTCCATGCATTTAACCACACCCTCTCGTGATGTCATACCCTCTGGTTGTTAATAGATGGTTTTAAAAAAATTTTATAGGTTGAGATAGTTCTATACAGTAGTATTTCCTAGAAGTTCGAAAACGTTTTTCACTTGGGGTCCCAACCTTTCCAGCATTGGGGAACGTCCCGCCTGACCCCTGACCCCCGCACCACATCTATTTCTATGGGCACAAGCACCGTTCGTGACACAAACTGTTCACCCCCATCTTATTGGTGGAGAGAATTTTGCAGGTTTTTAAAGCTTATTTCCTACAATTCTACACATTTTGTCACATGGGGTGCAAATAATATTTTGGCAGTTTTTAAAGCAATTTTTTTTTTGCGATTTTAATACATTTTGCCATGTCTAATGTGTATTCAACTATCTATGGGCTAAAAACTTCTAAAAGTTATAAATATCTCTCTAAGGTCTGTGATGACTGACATGACAAGATGAACTGATGATGCACTACCTAATTTAGACATCACACCTTGTGCATTTTACTATTATACCTTTCAGGAGTAAGTTTTTATAGCTGGATTGAGTTTCTTTAAAATTAAACATCCGGGGGAGGAGGACCCCCTGGCTATAGAGTAGGATTATACAGTGTATCTAGACTAGTTATTATAATGTGATAGTGTAATGATGACTTTTACAGACCGTGAGACGGAGACAGTCATTTTCCCCAAGCATCCTCCTGCATGTTGCACGTTTATCCCTCTCTTCTTCCCTCTCGCCCTCCTGCCCTGACTCCCCTCCCCCTAACTCTTCCCCTATCGCCCTCCTCATGATAGCTACCCCATCTCTCTCCTGATAGGCTACCCATCATCCTCCTCCTCCTGATAGGCTACCCCTCCTCTCTCCTGATGGGCTACCCATCATCCTCCTCTCTCCTGATGGGCTACCCATCATCCTCCTCTCTCCTGATGGGCTACCCATCATCCTCCTCTCTCCTGATGGGCTACCCATCATCCTCCTCTCTCCTGATGGGCTACCCATCATCTTCCTCTCTCCTGATGGGCTACCCATCATCCTCCTCCTCTCTCCTGATGGGCTACCCATCATCCTCCTCCTCTCTCCTGATAGGCTACCCATCATCCTCCTCCTCCTCCTGATAGGCTACCTCTGCAGTCTATGTACCTCTCTCACGTTCCACAGGGATGAGGAAGGTCAACTGCAGTTCCATTTACTGAATGCAGAGTGATTGACGTGTGTGTGTGTGTGTGTGTGTGTGCGTGCGTGCGTGCGTGCGTGCGTGCGCGCGCTATGTGGTTTACCAATACCATTAGAATTGTGTGTGTTTGAGATGACTAAACTGCTTGGAAACATAGTATTTAGCTAAAGGCATGGTTTGGACCCAGCCTCCCAAACCAAGTCACCATGTGTCTGAACTGGACTGACCCAGCCTCCCAAACCAAGTCACCAAGTGTCTGGACTGGACTGGACTGACCCAGCCTCCCAAACCAAGTCACCATGTGTCTGTCTGGACTGGACTGACCCAGCCTCCCAAACCAAGTCACCATGTGTCTGAACTGACCCAGCCTCCCAAACCAAGTCACCATGTGTCTGAACTGGACTGACCCAGCCTCCCAAACCAAGTCACCATGTGTCTGAACTGGACTGCCCCAGCCTCCCAAACCAAGTCACCATGTGTCTGTCTGGACTGGACTGACCCAGCCTCCCAAACCAAGTCACCATGTGTCTGGACTGGACTGACCCAGCCTCCCAAACCAAGTCACCATGTGTCTGTCTGGACTGGACTGACCCAGCCTCCCAAACCAAGTCACCATGTGTCTGTCTGGACTGGACTGACCCAGCCTCCCAAACCAAGTCACCATGTGTCTGTCTGGACTGGACTGACCCAGCCTCCCAAACCAAGTCACCATGTGTCTGTCTGAACTGGACTGACCCAGCCTCCCAAACCAAGCCACCATGTGTCTGTCTGGACTGGACTGACCCAGCCTCCCAAAGCAAGTCACCATGTGTCTGTCTGGACTGGACTGACCCAGCCTCCCAAAGCAAGTCACCACGTGTCTGTCTGGACTGGACTGACCCAGCCTCCCAAACCAAGTCACCACGTGTCTGGACTGGACTGACCCAGCCTCCCAAACCAAGCCACCATGTGTCTGAACTGGACTGGACTGACCCAGCCTCCCAAACCAAGTCACCATGTGTCTGAACTGGACTTACCCAGCCTCCCAAACCAAATCAACATCTGTCGGGACTGGACTGACCCAGCCTCCCAAACCAAATCAACATCTGTCTGGACTGGACTGACCCAGCCTCCCAAACCAAGTCACCATGTGTCTGAACTGGACTGACCCAGCCTCCCAAACCAAGTCACCATGTGTCTGAACTGGACTGGACTGACCCAGCCTCCCAAACCAAGTCACCATGTGTCTGGACTGGACTGACCCAGCCTCCCAAACCAAGTCACCATGTGTCTGAACTGGACTGACCCAGCCTCCCAAACCAAGCCACCATGTGTCTGGACTGGACTGACCCAGCCTCCCAAACCAAGTCACCACGTGTCTGAACTGGACTGCCCCAGCCTCCCAAACCAAGTCACTATGTGTCTGAACTGGACTTACCCAGCCTCCCAAACCAAATCAACATCTGTCTGGACTGGACTGACCCAGCCTCCCAAACCAAATCAATATCTGTCTGGACTGGACTGACCCAGCCTCCCAAACCAAGTCACCATGTGTCTGAACTGGACTGACCCAGACTCCCAAACCAAGTCACCATGTGTCTGAACTGGACTGACCCAGCCTCCCAAACCAAGTCACCATGTGTCTGAACTGGACTGGACTGACCCAGCCTCCCAAACCAAGCCACCATGTGCCTGTCTGAACTGGACTGACCCAGCCTCCCAAACCAAGTCACCATGTGTCTGGACTGGACTGACCCAGCCTCCCAAACCAAGTCACCATGTGTCTGAACTGGACTGACCCAGCCTCCCAAACCAAGTCACCATGTGTCTGAACTGGACTGACCCAGCCTCCCAAACCAAGCCACCATGTGTCTGTCTGAACTGGACTGACCCAGCCTCCCAAACCAAGTCACCATGTGTCTGAACTGGACTGACCCAGCCTCCCAAACCAAGTCACCATGTGTCTGTCTGGACTGGACTGACCCAGCCTCCCAAACCAAGCCACCATGTGTCTGTCTGGACTGGACTGACCCAGCCTCCCAAACCAAATCAACATGTGTCTGTCTGAACTGGACTGACCCAGCCTCCCAAACCAAGTCACCATGTGTCTGGACTGGACTGGACTGACCCAGCCTCCCAAACCAAGTCACCATGTGTCTGGACTGGACTGGACTGACCCAGCCACCCAAACCAAGTCACCATGTGTCTGTCTGGACTGGACTGACCCAGCCTCCCAAACCAAGCCACCATGTGTCTGAACTGGACTGCCCCAGCCTCCCAAACCAAGTCACCATGTGTCTGTCTGGACTGGACTGACCCAGCCTCCCAAACCAAGTCACCATGTGTCTGAACTGGACTGACCCAGCCTCCCAAACCAAGTCATACTCTAGTAGATGTTCAGCAGGTGGTCTACTGTAGACGGTGTGTCTGTGGTCCATCAACAGCTACTGTAGACAGTGTGTCTGTGGTCCATCAACAGCCACTGTAGACAGTGTGTCTGTGGTCCATCAACAGCTACTGTAGACGGTGTGTCTGTGGTCCATCAACAGCTACTCTAGACGGTGTGTCTGTGGTCCATCAACAGCCACTGTAGACGGTATGTCTGTGGTCCATCACCAGCTACTGTAGACGGTGTGTCTGTGGTCCATCAACAGCTACCGTAGACGGTGTGTCTGTTGTCCATCAACAGCTACCGTAGACGGTGTGTCTGTGGTCCATCAACAGCTACTGTAGACGGCGTGTCTATGGTCCATCAACAGCCACTGTAGACGGTGTGTCTGTGGTCTATCAACAGCTACTCTGGACGGTGTGTCTGTGGTCCATCAACAGCTACTCTGGATGGTGTGTCTGTGGTCCATCAACAGCCACTGTAGACGGTGTGTCTGTGGTCCATCAACAGCTACTCTGGACGGTGTGTCTGTGGTCCATCAACATGGAAATACTCCAACACACACTATCCCTCTGAGAGTGCTGTTCAGTTATAGTCTTGATCTTATTCACCTTCTGCAACCAACAACGGTGGACCAAGAAATGGTTTCTGAAGCGAGGAAACGTTTTGAAGTGGAGTCAAACAGAAAGGTACCACCTGAACTGTTTTTGCCGTTTGGCTCAGCTGGTTGAGCAAGGCACTTGCAAAGCCAGGGCTGTGGGGTTCGATTCCCACGGGGGACCAGTATGAAAATGAATCCACTCACTGTAAGTCGCTCTGGATAAGAGCATCTGCTAAATGACAGCAATTTTTTTTGTTAAACATTTTAAAGGTAAGTCCCACTCATAGTGTTCACCCACAGACAGAAGGCATGGCTATGGAGATGTATAACACACGGAAACAGAGAACTGAGGACCAGGATATGGAGATGTATAACACATGGAAACAGAGAACTGAGGAACAGGACATGGATTTGGAGTTAAGTCAGTTGGACTAATAGGACTATAGCGTTTAAGTAGGGTCACAGTTAACGTGTTTCAGGCAAGGTGTCAGAACAGAAGCATAGCCTGTCTCCAGATCAGTCTGTGCTCTATAGCTGGCTCCTGTCTCCAGATCAGTCCATGCTCTATAGCCTGTCTCCAGATCAGTCCGTGCTCTATAGCTGACTCCAGATCAGTCCATGCTCTATAGCCTGTCTCCTGTCTCCAGATCAGTCCATGCTCTATAGCCTGTCTCCAGATCAGTCCGTGCTCTATAGCTGACTCCAGATCAGTCCGTGCTCTATAGCTGACTCCAGATCAGTCCGTGCTCTATAGCCTGGCTCCTGTCTCCAGATCAGTCCATGCTCTATAGCCTGTCTCCAGATCAGTCCGTGCTCTATAGCCTGTCTCCAGATCAGTCCGTGCTCTATAGCCTGTCTCCAGATCAGTCCGTGCTCTATAGCCTGTCTCCAGATCAGTCTGTGCTCTATAGCTGGCTCCTGGCTCCAGATCAGTCCGTGCTCTATAGCCTGTCTCCAGATCAGTCCATGCTCTATAGCCTGTCTCCAGATCAGTCCATGCTCTATAGCCTGTCTCCAGATCAGTCCATGCTCTATAGCCTGTCTCCAGATCAGTCCGTGCTCTATAGCCTGTCTCCAGATCAGTCTGTGCTCTATAGCCTGTCTCCAGATCAGTCCGTGCTCTATAGCCTGTCTCCAGATCAGTCTGTGCTCTATAGCCTGTCTCCAGATCAGTCCGTGCTCTATAGCCTGTCTCCAGATCAGTCCATGCTCTATAGCCTGTCTCCAGATCAGTCCGTGCTCTATAGCCTGTCTCCAGATCAGTCTGTGCTCTATAGCCTGTCTCCAGATCAGTCCGTGCTCTATAGCCTGTCTCCAGATCAGTCCGTGCTCTATAGCCTGTCTCCAGATCAGTCCATGCTCTATAGCTGTCGCCGTGATTGGGAGTCCCATAGGGCTTGGCACAATTTGGCCCAGCGTCGTCCGTGTTTGGCCGGGGTAGACCGTCATTGTAAATAAGAATTTGTTCTTAACTGGCTTGCCTGGTTCAATAAAGGTTAAATTAAAATTAAAAATAAATAAATAAATAAAACAAATTACACACCACTGACCAACAAATATTCTTTACGTCAACAACATAAGAATCACTACAAAACGTTTTGTATGACCTCTTATACACTATATTAGGCCCAGCCTTTGGAACTTTGGTTTTCCTACATATGGCTACTATAATGTGATCACTACATCTGATGGATTTGGATACTGCTTTAAAGCACATTTTTGCAGCATTAGTAAAGATGTGATCAATACATGTTGATGATTTCATTCCTGTGCTGTTTGTAAATACCCTGGTAGGTTGACTGATAACCTGAACCAGGTTGCAGGCACTGGTTACAGTTTGATGTTTTTTCCTGTGTGGGCAGCTTGATGAGAGCCAGTCAATATTGAAATCACCCAGAAATTATACTTCTGTGTTGATATCAGATACATTATCAAGTATTTCACACATGTTATCCAGATACTGACTGTTAGCACTTGGTGGTCTATAGCAGCTTCCCACCAGAATGGGCTTTAGGTGAGGCAGATGAACCTGTAGACATATTACTTCAACAGTATTTAACATTAGATCATCTCTAAGCTTTACAGGAATGTGGTTCTGAATATAAACAGCAACACCTCCACCATTGGCATTTCTGTATTTTCTGTAACTGTTATAAACATTGTATTGCTACCACTGTATCAAAGTTATCTAAATGAGTTTCAGATAATATGAATGTTATCTGTTACTAGCAAGTTATTAATTTCACGAACATTGTTTCTTAAGCTACGTATGTTAACGTGGGCTATATTGAACACTTTTCGTCAGCAACTTGTTTTCATTGCTTTACTGGGAAGCGAAGCAGAAGTAGATATGCTCATGTTATTTATGTTAGTGCAGGGTGAGCTGCACACAGTGGACTTCCTACTAGGGCACACCACCTCAGTGCTAACAGTATAAATCTGGTTCGTAGACACATGATTACTGCATACATGTGTCGTTCTCCACTAACATCAAGGCGGTGACCCGATCCTGTAGGTTCATGCTCTACAACATTCGCAGAGTACGACCCTGCCTCACACAGGAAGCGGCGCAGGTCCTAATCCAGGCACTTGTCATCTCCCGTCTGGATTACTGCAACTCGCTGTTGGCTGGGCTCCCTGCCTGTGCCATTAAACCCCTACAACTCATCCAGAACGCCGCAGCCCGTCTGGTGTTCAACCTTCCCAAGTTCTCTCACGTCACCCCGCTCCTCCGCTCTCTCCACTGGCTTCCAGTTGAAGCTCGCATCCGCTACAAGACCATGGTGCTTGCCTACGGAGCTGTGAGGGGAACGGCACCTCCGTACCTTCAGGCTCTGATCAGGCCCTACACCCAAACAAGGGCACTGCGTTCATCCACCTCTGGCCTGCTCGCCTCCCTACCTCTGAGGAAGCACAGTTCCCGCTCAGCCCAGTCAAAACTGTTCGCTGCTCTGGCACCCCAATGGTGGAACAAGCTCCCTCACGATGCCAGGACAGCGGAGTCAATCACCACCTTCCGGAGACACCTGAAGCCCCACCTCTTTAAGGAATACCTGGGATAGGATAAAGTAATCCCTCTAACCCCCCCCCCCCCCTAAAAGATTTAGATGCACTATTGTAAAGTGGTTGTTCTACTGGATATTATAGGTGAATGCACCAATTTGTAAGTCGCTCTGGATAAGAGCGTCTGCTAAATGACTTAAATGTAAATGTAAATGTACAATAGCTGTAGGATCAGCAGAGGCATTCAGGGCATTTAGAGGGACACACATTAGGTCACTTACATTGTGTGTTCCAATGCCCCTGGTATAATGTACATGTGCTGAAGCATTATGACAACTCAGCGACACAACGGTAGGGATGAACTGAGCAGGGCTTGGGTCATTGATAAGTCATTGTCTCAACTCAACCGTATAATGCTGTGAAAGGATCCAGGAACCCAAATGATTTGGGTGGATCCCATCCTCCTTATAAAACGTGTTTTGTTTCCAGAAGGTATCAAAATGTTCAACAATACTTACACCCATTGAGCTACAATAATCATGGAGCCAGTTGTGAAGAGAGAGAATCCTGCTAAAGTGTTAAATGCCATGATTCAGAGAGGGATCAGAGAGGGATCAGAGAGGGATCAGAGAGGGATCAGAGAGGGATCAGAGAGGGATCAGAGAGGGATCAGAGAGGGATCAGAGAGGGATCAGAGAGGGATCAGAGAGAGATCAGAGAGGGCACTGGGCCAGATATGATGGGTCTTTTATTAGCGTCTAGCAGAGAGTCAATCAGCTGTTTAAAATCCAGTTTCAACTGTTCAGAGCTGCCCTTCATAATGTCATTAAAACCCACATGGACTACGATAGAATTGATTTCCATGTCCTGGTGTAGTCCATTCAGGAGCAGCTTAGTAATGTCATTTACTTGAGCTCCGGGATAATACATTGTTTTTGCACCAGGAACAGTCACATTTCTTACAATGGAGCTTCTCAAAACAATCTCTGTGGCACTCCAGCAATCAGGCCTTTATAGTAGAGTCGCCAGACGAAGCCACTCCTCAGTAAAAAGGGACACGACAGCCTGCTTGGAGTTTGCCAAAAGACACCTAAAGGACCCTCAGACCATGAAAAACAAGATTGTTTGGTCTAATGAAACCAAGATTGAACTCTTTGGCCTGAATGCCAAGCGTCACGTCTGGAGGAAACCTGGCACCATCCCTACTGTGAAGCATGGTGGTGGCAGCATCATGCTGTGGGGATGTTTTTCAGCAGGAGGGACTGGGAGACTAGTCAGGATCGAGCGAAAGATGAACGAAGCAAAGTACAGAGAGAGCCTTGATGAAAACCTGCTCCAGAGCCCTCAGGACCTCAGAATGGACAACGTCCCTAGCACACAGCCAAGACAATGCAGGAGTGGCTTCGGGAAGGGTCTCAATGTCCTTGAGTGGCCCAGCCAGAGCCCGGACTTGAACCTGATCGAACATCTCTGGAGAAACCTGAAAATAGCTCTGAAGCGACGCTCCCCATCCAACCAGACAGGGCTTGAGAGGATCTGCAGAGAAGAATTGGAGAAACTCCCCAAATACAGGTGTGCCAAGCTTGTAAAGACTCGAGGCTGTAATCACTGTCAGAGGTGCTTCAACAAAGTACTGAGAATAGGGTTTGAATGCTTATGTAAATGTGATATTTCAGTTTTTTTGTGTGCAGAAATGTCTAAACCTGTTTACACTTTGTTATTATGGGGTATTGTGTGTAGATTGATGAGGGGAAAAAACGATTTAATCAATTTTAGAATAAGGCTGTAATGTAAGGAAATGTGGAAAAAGTCAAGGGGACTGAATACTTTCTGAACACACTGTAAATACACTTGGAAATATGCATATATGTCCCTACCAGGAACAAACTCCAACCAGGAAATTAACTGATACCTGATTAACTCTTTAATTAATGAGGAAAACAAGGTAATAATATACATTTCAGAGAGTAACTAGACCAGTACTAGTTCCTCTAGACAGTACTAGTTCCTCCAGACCAGTACTAGTCCCTCCAGACAGTACTAGTTCCTCTAGACAGTACTAGTTCCTCCAGACCAGTACTAGTCCCTCCAGACAGTACTAGTTCCTCCAGACCAGTACTAGTTCCTCCAGACCAGTACTAGTTCCTCCAGACCAGTACTAGTCCCTCCAGACAGTACTAGTTCCTCCAGACCAGTACTAGTTCCTCTAGACCAGTACTAGTCCCTCCAGACCAGTACTAGTTCCTCCAGACAGTACTAGTTCCTCCAGACAGTACTAGTTCCTCCAGACAGTACTAGTTCCCCCAGACCAGTGCTAGTTCCTACAGACCAGTACTAGTTCCTCTAGACCAGTACTAGTTCCTCCAGACCAGTACTAGTTCCTCCAGACCAGTACTAGTTCCTCTAGACCAGTACTAGTTCCTCCAGACCAGTACTAGTTCCTCCAGACCAGTACTAGTTCCTCCAGACCAGTACTAGTTCCTCTAGACAGTACTAGTTCCTCCAGACAGTACTAGTTCCTCCAGACCAGTACTAGTTCCTCTAGACCAGTACTAGTTCCTCTAGACCAGTACTAGTTCCTCTAGACCAGTACTAGTTCCTCCAGACCAGTACTAGTTCCTCCAGACCAGTACTAGTTCCTCAAGGCCAGTACTAGTTCCTCCAGACCAGTACTAGTTCCTCCAGACAGTACTAGTTCCTCTAGACCAGTACTAGTTCCTCCAGACCAGTACTAGTTCCTCCAGACCAGTACTAGTTCCTCCAGACCAGTACTAGTTCCTCTAGACCAGTACTAGTTCCTCCAGACAGTACTAGTTCCTCCAGACCAGTACTAGTTCCTCCAGGCCAGTACTAGTTCCTCCAGACCAGTACTAGTTCCTCCAGACAGTACTAGTTCCTCTAGACCAGTACTAGTTCCTCCAGACCAGTACTAGTTCCTCCAGACCAGTACTAGTTCCTCTAGACCAGTACTAGTTCCTCCAGACAGTACTAGTTCCTCCAGACCAGTACTAGTTCCTCTAGACCAGTACTAGTTCCTCGTGACAGTACTAGTTCCTCCAGACAGTACTAGTTCCTCCAGACCAGTACTAGTTCCTCCAGACCAGTACTAGTTCCTCCAGACCAGTACTAGTTCCTCCAGACCAGTACTAGTCCCTCCAGACCAGTACTAGTTCCTCCAGACAGTACTAGTTCCTCCAGACCAGTACTAGTTCCTCCAGACCAGTACTAGTTCCTCCAGACCAGTACTAGTCCCTCCAGACCAGTACTAGTTCCTCTAGACCAGTACTAGTTCCTCCAGACCAGTACTAGTCCCTCCAGACCAGTACTAGTTCCTCTAGACAGTACTAGTTCCTCCAGACAGTACTAGTTCCTCTAGACAGTACTAGTTCCTCCAGACAGTACTAGTTCCTCCAGACCAGTACTAGTCCCTCCAGACCAGTACTAGTTCCTCCAGACAGTACTAGTTCCTCTAGACAGTACTAGTTCCTCCAGACCAGTACTAGTTCCTCCAGACCAGTACTAGTTCCTCCAGACAGTACTAGTTCCTCTATACCAGTACTAGTTCCTCCAGACCAGTACTAGTTCCTCCAGACAGTACTAGTTCCTCCAGACCAGTACTAGTTCCTCCAGACAGTACAAGTCCCTCCAGACAGTACTAGTTCCTCCAGACCAGTACTAGTTCCTCCAGACCAGTACTAGTTCCTCCAGACCAGTACTACTTCCTCCAGACCAGTACTAGTTCCTCTAAACCAGTACTAGTTCCTCTAAACCAGTACTAGTTCCTCCAGACCAGTACTAGTTCCTCTAAACCAGTACTAGTTCCTCTAAACCAGTACTAGTCCCTCCAGACCAGTACTAGTTCCTCTAAACCAGTACTAGTTCCTCTAAACCAGTACTAGTTCCTCTAAACCAGTACTAGTCCCTCCAGACCAGTACTAGTCCCTCCAGACCAGTACTAGAAACTTCGGACCAGTACTAGTCCCTCCAGACCAGTACTAGTCCCTCCAGACCAGTACGGCCAAAAGGTTTTTACCCAGATATGAGATCGACTTCAGTTTCATTCATGGTATACGTTTGTTTCCTTTAACCCCTGAGAGTTAACCGTATGCCATGTGGCCGTCTGTTCACCAGATCTCAACCCAACTGAACACTTATGGGACATTCTGGAGCGGCGCCTGAGAAAAACGTTTTCCACCGTCAACAAAACGCAAAATGATGGAATTTCACATTCTTCCATGAGAATGGTGTCACTCCAATAGAGTTCCAGACACTTTGTAGAATCTATGTCAAGGAGCATTGAAGCTGTTCTGCTTCGTGGTGGCCCAATGACACTGTTTGTTGGTGTTTCCTTTACTTTGGGAGCTACCTGTAGGTGGCACTTGGAATATACCATTGTTTGATATGACAACAAATTTGACGTATTCTCCTGAAAAAGTTGTTTATTTTTTATTTAATACAGTATTATCAGAGCCTTTCTAATGCATAAAGAGTGGGATTGTTTAGTTTGCTCTATAAACAAATGAATGAATTATTCATTCTTTAAATGGCTAGTGTCTCTATACTGTAATGAAGCACCTGAGACGACGGAGAGTATTTTGGAGCTGTTCCATTAATCACCGTCTCGCTCCCTCTCTCGCTCCCTCTCTCGCTCCCTCCCTCTCTCGCTCCCTCCCTCTCTCGCTCCCTCTCTCTCTCGCTCCCTCTCTCGTTCCCTTCCTCCCTCGCTCCCCAGTCATCTCTGAAAAGCTGTGGTGATCTTTTGTAATCGCTCCAAACAACAGGTCAGCATGGCTCTGACATTTCCCAAAATGCCGCAGGACCAGCACCTGCTGCCCTCCCACCTCCCCCACCTCTTCTGCCTACAGAACCGTCTCGTTCCCTGTCTCGTTCCCTGTCTCGTTCCCTCCCTTCTATTGATTTATTTATTTTTATATTAATAATTCACAATCTCTGAGAAGCTCAGTAGCTCAGCGTTTTATGAGTGGCAGTTCATGGCTCCAGAGAAGGGTACCGTACATGACCAGACCTGTGATGCTGTGTAATCTATCCTGCCTCAGAGCTCAACTATGTCAGTAATACCTCACTGAGCAACAGCAGCCGACAGACTCCATTCAGCCGTATTAACATGTCCCACTTCTCCTCTGCGTCGTGACTCAGTTCAACACCTTACACGGTGCTATAGCAACCCAGATAGCAACGGGGAAAAAGGACAACTTCAAAATGGAGTACATTTTTATTCAGCCAGAATAGAGTAAAAAATAAAAAGGTTTTGGTCTCTGTGGAATCAACACTATGTAGGTGAAATAGGATTACATAGATTACATAGTAAATAGGTTGGACAACTGTCTACGGTATCATGGGTAATCGTCTGACAGACTGACACCATTTAATGTTGCGACGGTCCCTCGTCACATCAGTGTGTCTGATGTGAATGGTAATAAATCACATGGAATCTCCTCTCCTATAAAGCTCTTCCTGCCCCCCCCCCATTTATATTTCTGTTAATGCCGCAGTTGCTAGGGCAGCCATGCAGAATGAGGGTGGGGGGGGTGGGGGGTTAGGGGTGCTGCTGATAATAGGCTTGGGCCTTAATTCTCTCCCCTCCATCCTCCCCCCTCCCCTACTCTCCACCCATCCTTCCCCTATTCTCCGCCCATCCTCCCCCTTCTCTCCACCCATCCTCCCCCTACTCTCCACCCATCCTTCCCCTACTCTCCACCCATCCTTCCCCTATTCTCCACCCATCCTCCCCCTTCTCTCCACCCATCCTCCCCCCTACTCTCCACCCATCCTCCCCCTACTCTCCACCCATCCTCCCCCTACTCTCCACCCATCCTCCCCCTACTCTCCACCCATCCTCCCCCTACTCTCCACCCATCCTCCCCCTACTCTCCACCCATCCTCCCCTACTCTCCACCCATCCTCCCCCTACTCTCCACCCATCCTCCCCCTACTCTCCACCCATCCTCCCCCTACTCTCCACCCATCCTTCCCCTATTCTCCACCCATCCTCCCCCTACTCTCCACCCATCCTCCCCCTACTCTCCACCCATCCTTCCCCTATTCTCCACCCATCCTCCCCCTACTCTCCACCCATCCTCCCCTACTCTCCACCCATCCTTCCCCTATTCTCCACCCATCCTCCCCCTTCTCTCCACCCATCCTCCCCCTACTCTCCACCCATCCTCCCCCTACTCTCCACCCATCCTCCCCCTACTCTCCACCCATCCTTCCCCTACTCTCCACCCATCCTCCCCCTACTCTCCACCCATCCTCCCCCTACTCTCCACCCATCCTCCCCTACTCTCCACCCATCCTCCCCCTACTCTCCACCCATCCTCCCCCTACTCTCCACCCATCCTCCCCCTACTCTCCACCCATCCTTCCCCTATTCTCCACCCATCCTCCCCCTACTCTCCACCCATCCTCCCCCTTCTCTCCACCCATCCTCCCCTACTCTCCACCCATCCTCCCCCTACTCTCCACCCATCCTCCCCTACTCTCCACCCATCCTCCCCCTACTCTCCACCCATCCTCCCCCTACTCTCCACCCATCCTCCCCCTACTCTCCACCCATCCTCCCCCTACTCTCCACCCATCCTCCCCCTACTCTCCACCCATCCTTCCCCTACTCTCCACCCATCCTCCCCCTATTCTCCACCCATCCTCCCCCTTCTCTCCACCCATCCTCCCCCTACTCTCCACCCATCCTCCCCCTACTCTCCACCCATCCTCCCCCTACTCTCCACCCATCCTCCCCCTACTCTCCACCCATCCTCCCCCTACTCTCCACCCATCCTCCCCCTACTCTCCACCCATCCTTCCCCTATTCTCCACCCATCCTCCCCCTTCTCTCCACCCATCCTCCCCCTACTCTCCACCCATCCTCGCCTCCCCTTGGTTAAAGGGTGAAACCACCAGAATCCCCTTGGTTAATGGGTGAAACCACCAGGATCCCCTTGGTTAAAGGGTGAAACCACCAGGATCCCCTTGGTTAAAGGGTGAAACCACCAGGATCCCCTTGGTTAAAGGGTGAAACCACCAGGATCCCCTTGGTTAAAGGGTGAAACCACCTGAATCCCCTTGGTTAAAGGGTGAACCACCAGGATCCCCTTGGTTAAAGGGTGAAACCACCAGGACCCCCTTGGTTAAATGGTGAACCCACCAGAATCCCCTTGGTTAAAGGGTGAAACCACCAGAATCCCCTTGGTTAAAGGGTGAAACCACCAGAATCCCCTTGGTTAAAGGGTGAAACCACCAGAATCCCCTTGGTTAAAGGGTGAACCACCAGGATCCCCTTGGTTAAAGGGTGAAACCACCAGGATCCCCTTGGTTAAAGGGTGAAACCACCAGGATCCCCTTGGTTAAAGGGTGAAACCACCAGGATCCCCTTGGTTAAAGGGTGAAACCACCTGAATACCCTTGGTTAATGGGTGAAACCACCAGGATCCCCTTGGTTAAAGGGTGAAACCACCAGGATCCCCTTGGTTAAAGGGTGAAACCACCAGGATCCCCTTGGTTAAAGGGGTGAAACCACCTGAATCCTCTTGGTTAATGGGTGAAACCACCAGGATCCCCTTGGTTAAAGGGTGAAACCACCAGGATCCCCTTGGTTAAATGGTGAACCCACCAGAATCCCCTTGGTTAAAGGGTAGATCCCCTTGGTTAAAGGGTGAAACCACCAGGATCCCCTTGGTTAAAGGGTAGATCCCCTTGGTTAAAGGGTGAAACCACCAGGATCCCCTTGGTTAAAGGGTGAAACCACCAGAATCCCCTTGGTTAAAGGGTGAAACCACCAGAATCCCCTTGGTTAAAGGGTGAAACCACCAGGATCCCCTTGGTTAAAGGGTGAAACCACCAGGATCCCCTTGGTTAAAGGGTGAAACCACCAGGATCCCCTTGGTTAAAGGGTGAAACCACCAGGATCCCCTTGGTTAAAGGGTGAAACCACCAGGATCCCCTTGGTTAAAGGGTGAAACCACCAGGATCCCCTTGGTTAAAGGGTGAAACCACCAGGATCCCCTTGGTTAAAGGGTGAACCACCAGGATCCCCTTGGTTAAAGGGTGAAACCACCAGAATCCCCTTGGTTAAAGGGTGAAACCACCAGGATCCCCTTGGTTAAAGGGTGAAACCACCAGGATCCCCTTGGTTAAAGGGTGAAACCACCAGGATCCCCTTGGTTAAAGGGTGAAACCACCAGTATCCCCTTGGTTAAAGGGTGAAACCACCTGAATCCCCTTGGTTAATGGGTGAAACCACCAGAATCCCCTTGGTTAAAGGGTGAACCACCAGGATCCCCTTGGTTAAAGGGTGAAACCACCAGGATCCCCTTGGTTAAAGGGTGAAACCACCAGGATCCCCTTGGTTAAAGGGTGAAACCACCAGGATCCCCTTGGTTAAAGGGTGAAACCACCAGGATCCCCTTGGTTAAAGGGTGAAACCACCAGGATCCCCTTGGTTAATGGGTGAAACCACCTGAATCCCCTTGGTTAATGGGTGAAACCACCAGGATCCCCTTGGTTAAAGGGTGAAACCACCAGGATCCCCTTGGTTAAAGGGTGAAACCACCAGGATCCCCTTGGTTAAAGGGTGAAACCACCAGGATCCCCTTGGTTAAAGGGTGAACCACCAGGATCCCCTTGGTTAAAGGGTGAAACCACCTGAATCCCCTTGGTTAAAGGGTGAAACCACCAGGATCCCCTTGGTTAAAGGGTGAAACCACCAGGATCCCCTTGGTTAAAGGGTGAAACCACCAGGATCCCCTTGGTTAAAGGGTGAAACCACCAGGATCCCCTTGGTTAAAGGGTGAAACCACCAGGATCCCCTTGGTTAAAGGGTGAAACCACCAGGATCCCCTTGGTTAAAGGGTGAACCACCAGGATCCCCTTGGTTAAAGGGTGAAACCACCAGAATCCCCTTGGTTAAAGGGTGAAACCACCAGGATCCCCTTGGTTAAAGGGTGAAACCACCAGGATCCCCTTGGTTAAAGGGTGAAACCACCAGGATCCCCTTGGTTAAAGGGTGAAACCACCAGGATCCCCTTGGTTAAAGGGTGAACCACCAGGATCCCCTTGGTTAAAGGGTGAACCACCAGGATCCCCTTGGTTAAAGGGTAGATCCCCTTGGTTAAAGGGTGAAACCACCAGGATCCCCTTGGTTAATGGGTAGCATGCGGATGTGCCAGAGCTGGATTCTGATTGGTTATAGTAGACTGAGTGAGTGTTCTGAGGGAGAGAGAGAGATAAAACCGTCTCTGTGTGTTGTACGTGTTGGTACAGCCAGTCCCTCCCTCTCTCCCTTCCTCCCTCCCTCCCTCCTCCCCTCCTCCCTCCCTCCCTCCCTTCCTCCCCCCCTCCTCCCTCCCCTCCTCCCTCCCCCCCTCCCTGTCAGTGATGCAGTGAAAGGATCCTCTCCTGTTCTCAGTTTCTGTCAGGACTCTCTGACGAGGTGTTTGTCTGAGTGGGTTGTCCCACTATAACAGCAGGCCTTTTTTTGTTTTCAACCGGCTTGGAATATATTCAGATAATCCGTCTTCTTACTGGTTTTATCGATGTCTGTGATTGGAAGTTCCTCATCTGACAGTAAAAGGACAGGAATAGACTAACAGGATTGGTTTGTTAACTACGGGACAGGAATAGACTAACAGGATTGGTTTGTTAACTACGGGACAGGAATAGACTAACAGGATTGGTTTGTTAACTACGGGACAGGAATAGACTAACAGGATTGGTTAATTAACTACGGGACAGGAATAGACTAACAGGATTGGTTAATTAACTACGGGACAGGATTGGTTTATTAACTACGGGACAGGATTGGTTAATTAACTACGGGACAGGATTGGTTAATTAACTACGGGACAGGATTGGTTAATTAACTACGGGACAGGATTGGTTTGTTAACTACGGGACAGGATTGGTTAATTAACTACGGGACAGGATTGGTTAATTAACTACGGGACAGGATTGGTTAATTAACTACGGGACAGGAATAGACTAACAGGATTGGTTAATTAACTACGGGACAGGATTGGTTTATTAACTACGGGACAGAATTGGTTAATTAACTACGGGACAGGATTGGTTAATTAACTACGGGACAGGATTGGTTTATTAACTACGGGACAGAATTGGTTAATTAACTACGGGACAGGATTGGTTAATTAACTACGGGACAGGATTGGTTAATTAACTACGGGACAGGATTGGTTAATTAACTACGGGACAGGATTGGTTAATTAACTACGGGACAGGATTGGTTTATTAACTACGGGACAGGATTGGTTAATTAACTACGGGACAGGATTGGTTTATTAACTACGGGACTTTATTGTTAATATTTTTTACTCTGAGATATCCTGGCTGCTTCGGTTGTTTGGAGGAAGTGCTTTGGACCTGGAAAGGACTGCTGCTACACATTCTATTGCTACTTCTCGTCCTGTGATATTCTTCTGACGGAGAATACAGATCCTGTAATCTACCGTGGAAAACAATTGGTTCAAAATGTATCTTCCATCCAAATGCTAATCTGGCAGAATATGAAACAACGGGTGGATTACAGCAGCAGCCATCTCTGAAAGACAAGGCATTATTCTGACAACAATGAGACAGATTTATTTTTACCGAACACTCACTTTCGTTCTCTACCTTCTAGAAACTGGAAATATATGTATTATTCTTCTGTAAAGGAACGCAGAAAAACGGTCTGTTTTTAGAGTGAGAATGGCGTCTTGTTGGAGAAGCCAGGTATGTGAGAGAGCAGCGGTGGATTGAGGATGGAGGTGGGGGGTTCCCACCACTCTAGACAAGGGGGACAGGAGGAGGAGAAAGGGGGAGGAGGAGGAGGGGGGGACGACAGGATTGTTGTCAACAGTACCTCAAGACTGTATTCTCCTGTAGCGCTGCTGTTCTGTGTGTACACCTGTGTTGTCGTTTGTCTCTGTATTAATGTGTGTGTGTGTGTGTGTGTGTGTGTGTGTGTGTGTGTGTGTGTGTGTGTGTGTGTGTGTGTGTGTGTGTGTGTTTCTGTAGGAAGAACAGGCTGCCAAGACCAAGGCAGAGAAGATCCGTGTGGCTTTGGAAAAGATCAAGGAGGCCCAAGTTAAAAAGGTGAGTTCTCTTCCTGTCTGTCTCCTCTGTTACTATCTATAACTGGAGATCAGGTGAGTTCTCTTCCTGTCTGTCTCCTGTGTTACTATCTATAACTGGAGATCAGGTGAGTTCTCTTCCTGTCTGTCTCCTGTGTTACTATCTATAACTGGAGATCAGGTGAGTTCTCTTCCTGTCTGTCTCCTCAGCCCCCAGGCCAGTGTTAAACAGCTCTACTCTGTTTCTGGGTCAGGCCAGTGTTAAACAGCTCTATTCTGTTTCTGGGTCAGGCCAGTGTTAAACAGCTCTACTCTGTTTCTGGGTCAGGCCAGTGTTAAACAGCTCTACTCTGTTTCTGGGTCAGGCCAGTGTTAAACAGCTCTACTCTGTTTCTGGGTCAGGCCAGTGTTAAACAGCTCTACTCTGTTTCTGGGTCAGGCCAGTGTTAAACAGCTCTACTCTGTTTCTGGGTCAGGTCAGTGTTAAACAGCTCTATTCTGTTTCTGGGTCAGGTCAGTGTTAAACAGCTCTTGTCTGTTTCTGGGTCAGGCCAGTGTTAAACTGCTCTGCTCTGTTTCTGGGTCAGGCCAGTGTTAAACAGCTCTACTCTGTTTCTGGGTCAGGTCAGTGTTACACAGCTCTACTCTGTTTCTGGGTCAGGTCAGTGTTACACAGCTCTATTCTGTTTCTGGGTCAGGCCAGTGTTAAACAGCTCTACTCTGTTTCTGGGTCAGGTCAGTGTTAAACAGCTCTATTCTGTTTCTGGGTCAGGTCAGTGTTAAACAGCTCTTGTCTGTTTCTGGGTCAGGCCAGTGTTACACAGCTCTGCTCTGTTTCTGGGTCAGGTCAGCGTTAAACAGCTCTACTCTGTTTCTGGGTCAGGTCAGTGTTACACAGCTGAGGTCACAGGCAAGGACCCAGGCGCTCTATCTCCCTTTCTCTCTCTCTTTCTATCGATCTTACTCTCTATGCCACTCTGCTTAATGTAATGTAATAACCCTTCTGGAGTTAAGCCCATATCTGAGCTGGTGGATTAGCGTACGGCCGGCTGGGCTTTAATACGGCCTGCCCTGCCTGCCAGCTGTAGGAAGGGACTGGACATGAAGGGAGAGAGGCTCTCGCCACGTGTCAGACTGACCTTAAAATGACTTAAAGAAAACGCTCAGGCATTGATTGGGTAACCTGTTTACCATTCTGAGCTTGTGACCCTTGAGTGAATGAGTGTGTGTGACCTGTGAGTGAATGAGTGTGTGTGTGTGACCTGTGAGTGAATGAGTGTGTGACCTGTGAGTGAATGAGTGTGTGTGTGTGACCTGTGAGTGAATGAGTGTGTGTGTGTGTGACCTGTGAGTGAATGAGTGTGTGTGTGTGTGACCTGTGAGTGAATGAGTGTGTGTGTGTGTGACCTGTGAGTGAATTAGTGTGTGACCTGTGAGTGAAGGAGTGTGTGTGTGTGACCTGTGAGTGAATGAGTGTGTGTGTGTGACCTGTGAGTGAATGAGTGTGTGTGTGTGTGTGACCTGTGAGTGAATGAGTGTGTGTAGGGTGAAGTGTGGGTGAATGAGTGTGTGTAGGGTGAAGTGTGGGTGAATTAGTGTGTGTGACCTGTGAGTGAATGAGTGTGTGACCTGTGAGTGAATGAGTGTGTGTGTGTGACCTGTGAGTGAATGAGTGTGTGTGGGTGTGACCTGTGAGTGAATGAGTGTGTGTGTGTGACCTGTGAGTGAATGAGTGTGTGTGACCTGTGACCTGTGTGTGTGTGTGTGTGTGTGTGACCTGTGAGTGAATGAGTGTGTGTGTGTGACCTGTGAGTGAATGAGTGTGTGTGTGTGACCTGTGAGTGAATGAGTGTGTGTGGGTGTGACCTGTGAGTGAATGAGTGTGTGTGTGTGTGACCTGTGAGTGAATGAGTGTGTGTAGGGTGAAGTGTGAGTGAATGAGTGTGTGTGACCTGTGAGTGAATGAGTGTGTGACCTGTGAGTGAATGAGTGTGTGTAGGGTGAAGTGTGGGTGTGCACTAGAGAGAGAAAGGGGTCTGATTGCCACACTAATCCCGTAGCGCCCCCCGCAGGTCTGGCAGGAAGGAGGGTCAGTCACTTTCTACTAGACTACTGTAGGTGTAACCCCTGAGAGAACTGGTGTTTAACTCTTGCTTCTAGGCGTTCCACTAGTGGGACCCCTAGCCAACAGCCAATGGGATCGCACGGCGCGAAATACAAAAACAACTAAAATATCACAATTCAATTTTCTCAAACAATCAACTATTTTACACCATTTTAAAGATAAGACTCTTGTTAATCTAACCACATTGTCCGATTTCAAAAAGGCTTTACAGCGAAAGCAAAACATTAGATTATGTTAGGAGAGAACATAGACACAAATAATCACACAGCCATTTTCCAAGCAAGGGTAAATGTCACAGAAACCGAAAACACAGCTAAATGCAGCACTAACCTTTGACGATCTTCATCAGATGACACTCATAGGACATTATGTTTCACAATACATGCATGTTTTGTTCGATAAAGTTCATATTTATATCCAAAAACAGCATTTTACATTGGCGCTTGATGTTCAGAAAATGTATTTCCCACCAAAAAATTCAGGTGAATTTACAAAAATACTCATCATAAACTTTGACAAAATACATAACAATTATTTTAGGAATTATAGATAGACTACTCCTTTATGCAACCGCTGTGTCAGATTTTAAAATAGCTTTACGGAGAAAGCACATTTTTCAATATTCTGAGTACATAGCTCGCTATTCAGATACCCGCCAACTTCGGGGTCACCTAAACTCAGAATTAGTATTAGAAATATTGTATTACCTTTGCTGATCTTCGTCAGAATGCACTCCCAGGACTGCTACTTCCACAAGAAATGTTGTTTTTGTTCGAAATAATCCATAGTTATGTCCAAATACCTCCGTTTTGTTCGTGCGTTCAGGTCACTATCCAAAGGGTAACGCGCGAGCGCAATTCGAGACACAAAAAGTCTAAATGTTCCATTACCGTACTTAGAAGCCTGTCAAACGCTGTTTAAAATCAATTTTTATGGAATTTTTAACGTAAAATTGCGATAATATTCCAACCGGACAATAGTGTATTCATTCAAGGAGGAAAAGAAAAAACAGCGTGCTCGCGGGAACGCACATATCCAATCTCTTTGTCCTCAGGCAGACCACTCAGTAACTGAGCTCCTATACTCTGCCCAGAGACAGGAGAAGGCTCAATCCACTTTCTGAAGGCTTTAGACAGCCAATGGAAGGCTTAGAAAGTGCAACGTAACAGCACAGATACTGTAGTTTCGAAAGGGACTAGAAAAAAGAACTACATTTCTCAGATCCTACACTTCCTGGTTGACTTTTTCTCAGGTTTTTGCCTGCCATATGAGTTCTGTTATACTCACAGACACCATTCAAACAATTTTAGAAACTTCAGAGTGTTTTCTATCCAAATCTACTAATAATATGCAAATATTTGACTCTGGGCCCGAGAAGTAGGCCGTTTAATTTGGGTACGTTTTTCATCCGGCTGTAAAAATACTGCCCCCTATAGCGAAGAGGTTAACAGCAGAGAGTGTAGAAAACACATGCTGCTTTCATCGTTGTTTCTATACAGCATTTTAAACATTGGTTATAAGCACTATGTGACAGCTGCTGTCCCAATAATTACAGAGGAAACTTTAGCTGCAGGCTGCCCTGTCCCAATAATTACAGAGGGCACTGAACCAGCAGGCTTCCCTGTCCCAATAATTACAGAGGACACTTTACCTGCAGGCTTCCCTGTCCCAATAATTACAGAGGACACTTTAGCTGCAGGCTTCCCTGTCCCAATAATTACAGAGGACACTTTAGCTGCAGGCTGCCCTGTCCCAATAATTACAGAGGACACTTTACCTGCGGGCTGCCCTGTCCCAATAATTACAGAGGACACTGAACCAGCAGGCTTCCCTGTCCCAATAATTACAGAGGACACTGAACCAGCAGGCTTCCCTGTCCCAATAAGATTGAGTCTGTGCGGACTAGAGATTCTGAGTCTGCGTGGGGTAGAGATTCTGAGTCTGCGTGGGGTAGAGATTCTGAGTCTGCGTGGGGTAGAGATTCTGAGTCTGCGTGGGGTAGAGATTCTGAGTCTGCGTGGGGTAGAGATTCTGAGTCTGCGTGGGGTAGAGATTCTGAGTCTGCGTGGGGTAGAGATTCTGAGTCTGCGTGGACTAGAGATTCTGAGTCTGCGTGGACTAGAGATTCTGAGTCTGCGTGGGGTAGAGATTCTGAGTCTGCGCGGACTAGAGATTCTGAGTCTGCGCGGGGTAGAGATTCTGAGTCTGCGCGGGGTAGAGATTCTGAGTCTGCGCGGGGTAGATTCTGAGTCTGCGTGGGGTAGAGATTCTGAGTCTGCGTGGGGTAGAGATTCTGAGTCTGCGTGGGGTAGAGATTCTGAGTCTGTGTGGGGTAGAGATTCTGAGTCTGCGTGGACTAGAGATTCTGAGTCTGCGTGGACTAGAGATTCTGAGTCTGCGTGGACTAGAGATTCTGAGTCTGCGTGGGGTAGAGATTCTGAGTCTGCGTGGGGTAGAGATTCTGAGTCTGCGTGGGGTAAAGATTCTGAGTCTGCGTGGGGTAAAGATTCTGAGTCTGCGTGGGGTAGAGATTCTGAGTCTGCGTGGACTAGAGATTCTGAGTCTGTGTGGGGTAGAGATTCTGAGTCTGCGTGGACTAGAGATTCTGAGTCTGCGTGGACTAGAGATTCTGAGTCTGCGTGGACTAGAGATTCTGAGTCTGCGTGGACTAGAGATTCTGAGTCTGCGTGGGGTAGAGATTCTGAGTCTGCGTGGGGTAGAGATTCTGAGTCTGCGTGGGGTAGAGATTCTGAGTCTGCGTGGGGTAGAGATTCTGAGTCTGCGTGGGGTAGAGATTCTGAGTCTGTGTGGACTAGAGATTCTGAGTCTGCGGACTAGAGATTCTGAGTCTGCGTGGACTAGAGAGTCTGAGTCTGCGTGGACTAGAGAGTCTGAGTCTGCGTGGGGTAGAGATTCTGAGTCTGCGTGGGGTAGAGATTCTGAGTCTGCGTGGGGTAGAGATTCTGAGTCTGTGGACTAGAGATTCTGAGTCTGTGGACTAGAGATTCTGAGTCTGCGTGGGGTAGAGATTCTGAGTCTGCGTGGGGTAGAGATTCTGAGTCTGTGTAGACTAGAGATTCTGAGTCTGCGGACTAGAGATTCTGAGTCTGCGTGGGGTAGAGATTCTGAGTCTGCGTGGACTAGAGATTCTGAGTCTGCGGACTAGAGATTCTGAGTCTGCGTGGGGTAGAGATTCTGAGTCTGCGTGGACTAGAGATTCTGAGTCTGCGTGGACTAGAGATTCTGAGTCTGCGTGGGGTAGAGATTCTGAGTCTGCGGACTAGAGATTCTGAGTCTGCGGACTAGAGATTCTGAGTCTGCGGACTAGAGATTCTGAGTCTGCGGACTAGAGATTCTGAGTCTGCGGACTAGAGATTCTGAGTCTGCGTGGACTAGAGATTCTGAGTCTGCGGACTAGAGATTCTGAGTCTGCGGACTAGAGATTCTGAGTCTGCGTGGACTAGAGATTCTGAGTCTGCGTGGGGTAGAGATTCTGAGTCTGCGTGGACTAGAGATTCTGAGTCTGCGTGGACTAGAGATTCTGAGTCTGCGTGGGGTAGAGATTCTGAGTCTGCGTGGGGTAGAGATTCTGAGTCTGCGTGGGGTAGAGATTCTGAGTCTGCGTGGGGTAGAGATCCTGAGTCTGCGTGGACTAGAGATTCTGAGTCTGCGTGGACTAGAGATTCTGAGTCTGCGGACTAGAGATTCTGAGTCTGCGTGGACTAGAGATTCTGAGTCTGCGTGGACTAGAGATTCTGAGTCTGCGTGGACTAGAGATTCTGAGTCTGCGTGGACTAGAGATTCTGAGTCTGCGTGGACTAGAGATTCTGAGTCTGCGTGGGGTAGAGATTCTGAGTCTGCGTGGGGTAGAGATTCTGAGTCTGCGTGGGGTAGAGATTCTGAGTCTGCGTGGACTAGAGATTCTAAGTCTGCGTGGGGTAGTGATTCTGAGTCTGCGTGGGGTAGAGATTCTGAGTCTGCGTGGGGTAGAGATTCTGAGTCTGCGTGGGGTAGTGATTCTGAGTCTGCGTGGGGTAGAGATTCTGAGTCTGCGTGGGGTAGAGATTCTGAGTCTGCGTGGGGTAGAGATTCTGAGTCTGCGGACTAGAGATTCTGAGTCTGCGTGGGGTAGAGATTCTGAGTCTGCGTGGGGTAGAGATTCTGAGTCTGCGTGGGGTAGAGATTCTGAGTCTGCGTGGGGTAGAGATTCTGAGTCTGCGTGGGGTAGAGATTCTGAGTCTGCGTGGGGTAGAGATTCTGAGTCTGCGTGGGGTAGAGATTCTGAGTCTGCGTGGGGTAGAGATTCTGAGTCTGCGTGGGGTAGAGATTCTGAGTCTGCGTGGGGTAGAGATTCTGAGTCTGCGTGGGGTAGAGATTCTGAGTCTGCGTGGACTAGAGATTCTGAGTCTGCGTGGACTAGAGATTCTGAGTCTGCGTGGACTAGAGATTCTGAGTCTGCGCACTAGAGATTCTGAGTCTGCGTGGACTAGAGATTCTGAGTCTGCGTGGACTAGAGATTCTGAGTCTGCGTGGACTAGAGATTCTGAGTCTGCGTGGACTAGAGATTCTGAGTCTGCGTGGACTAGAGATTCTGAGTCTGCGTGGACTAGAGATTCTGAGTCTGCGTGGACTAGAGATTCTGAGTCTGCGTGGACTAGAGATTCTGAGTCTGCGTGGACTAGAGATTCTGAGTCTGCGTACTAGAGATTCTGAGTCTGCGGACTAGAGATTCTGAGTCTGCGTGGGGTAGAGATTCTGAGTCTGCGTGGGGTAGAGATTCTGAGTCTGCGTGGGGTAGAGATTCTGAGTCTGCGTGGGGTAGAGATTCTGAGTCTGCGTGGGGTAGTGATTCTGAGTCTGCGTGGGGTAGAGATTCTGAGTCTGCGTGGGGTAGAGATTCTGAGTCTGCGTGGGGTAGAGATTCTGAGTCTGCGTGGGGTAGAGATTCTGAGTCTGCGTGGGGTAGAGATTCTGAGTCTGCGTGGGGTAGAGATTCTGAGTCTGCGTGGGGTAGAGATTCTGAGTCTGCGTGGGGTAGAGATTCTGAGTCTGCGTGGACTAGAGATTCTGAGTCTGCGTGGGGTAGTGATTCTGAGTCTGCGTGGGGTAGAGATTCTGAGTCTGCGTGGGGTAGAGATTTTGAGTCTTCGGACTAGAGATTCTGAGTCTGCGTGGGGTAGAGATTCTGAGTCTGCGTGGGGTAGAGATTCTGAGTCTGCGTGGGGTAGAGATTCTGAGTCTGCGTGGGGTAGAGATTCTGAGTCTGTGGACTAGAGATTCTATGTGGACTAGAGATTCTGAGTCTGCGGACTAGAGATTCTGAGTCTGCGTGGACTAGAGATTCTGAGTCTGCGTGGACTAGAGATTCTGAGTCTGCGTGGGGTAGAGATTCTGAGTCTGCGTGGGGTAGAGATTCTGAGTCTGCGTGGGGTAGAGATTCTGAGTCTGCGTGGACTAGAGATTCTGAGTCTGCGTGGACTAGAGATTCTGAGTCTGCGTGGGGTAGAGATTCTGAGTCTGCGTGGACTAGAGATTCTGAGTCTGCGTGGACTAGAGATTCTGAGTCTGCGTGGACTAGAGATTCTGAGTCTGAGTGGACTAGAGATTCTGAGTCTGCGTGGACTAGAGATTCTGAGTCTGCGTGGGGTAGAGATTCTGAGTCTGCGTGGGGTAGAGATTCTGAGTCTGTGGACTAGAGATTCTATGTGGACTAGAGATTCTGAGTCTATGTGGACTATAGATTCTATGTGGACTAGAGATTCTGAGTCTGTGGGATTAGTAAAGTAAATATTCTCTACTGTTGCTGAAATATAAACAAATCAGAACTGTTCTGTTCTTCAAGGCCATAATCATAATATCCAAGTGGTCTGTTAACCATGATTTGACCAATAGTAATCAATCGTAGATCAAAGTCAACCAGTGAGGTATGAAATTGTATCATGCTGTCAATCAATCCGATTCAGTGAGTAGTATCCAGAATGACATCATGTCCTGTGTCAGTATCCAGAATGACATCATGTCCTGTGTCAGTATCCAGAATGACATCATGTCCTGTGTCAGTATCCAGAATGACATCATGTCCTGTGTCAGTATCCAGAATGACATCATGTCCTGTCTCAGTAATCAATCTGACCCAGTGGAGTATAAACTGTTTACCTGCTGTACTCTCCCTGTGTATTGTTCTCTAGCTGGTGACCGTCATATTGGACACTATTGGCCTGTTTGTCAGATGCCACCAACACTTCTGTGTGAAAAGTATCTAGAGTGACATCTTTGTCTAGTGTTTTGCCTTGCTGGTGATCAGCCAGTGTGGATTATTCTAGATTTCTTCATTCCAGAATATGAATCTAATCATTCCTGTGTCTCCTCCCATCTAGCTGGTGATCAGAGTCCACCTGTCAGATGAGAGCTCTAAAACCATGATGGTGGACGAGAGACAGACTGTCAGACAGGTTCTGGACAGCTTGTTGGACAAGTCCCACTGTGGCTTCAGCCCCGACTGGTCCCTGGTCGAGAGCATCAACGAACTGCAGATGGGTAAGTGGAGCAAGGCACACGCACGCACGTACGCACGCACACACAAGCACGCTCGCTCGCTCGCTCAACTACACGGATCATTTCTCATCAGCTGCTTCTCTGACGTTGGTCTCTGTTTTGATTCTATTTGTTTTATCCGAGCATCAGACACAGAAAAGTTCATTTTCTGAAATACCAGCAGTAACACTGGCCTAAGGGATTTACTAGACACTGCAATCCTGTCTGCATGTGGCTTTGTTATAAGCAGTAGGGGGATGGGCAACAAATACAGGGATGAAAAGATTAAACTTAATCGCTTGGAATATGAGAACGCCCCAGACGGAGGTCATTGACATTCTGCAGCAGGGAGGGTCGGTGGCTGTTGAGAGGGGGCTGTTAGGGAAATGGACCACCCTCCCTCCTCTAGGTAGGTGCCACAGGGTTCAATTCTCGGGCCGACTCTTTTCTCTGTATACATCAATGATGTCGCTCTTGCTGCTGGTGATTCTCTGATCCACCTCTACGCAGACGACACCATTCTGTATACTTCTGGCCCTTCTTTGGACACTGTGCTAACAACCCTCCAGACGAGCTTCAATGCCATTCATCTCTCCTTCCATGGCCTCCAACTGCTCTTAAACGCTAGTAAAACTAAATGCATGTTCTTCAACCGATCGCTGCCCGCACCCTCCCGCCTGACTAGCATCACTACTCTGGACGGTTCTGACTTAGGCACTTTAGTATTGCCAGCCTAATCTCGGGAGTTGATAGGCTTGAAGTCATAAACAGCGCAGTGTTTCAAGCATTGCTAAGAGCTGCTGGCAAACACAGGAAAGTTTGAATGAATGCTTACGAGCCTGCTGCTGCCTACCACCGCTCAGTCAGACTGCTCTATCAAATATCAAATCATAAACTTAATTATATTATAATTAACACAGAAATACAAGCCTTTGGTCATTAATATGGTCAAATCCAGAAACTATAATTTCGAAAACAAAACGTTTATTATTTCAGTGAAATACGGAACCGTTCCGTATTTTATCTAACGGGTGGCATCCCTAAGTCTAAATATTCCTGTTACATTGCACAACCTTCAATGTTATGTCATAATTATGTAAAATTCTGGCAAATTAGTTCGCAACGAGCCAGGCGGCCCAAACTGTTGCATATACCCTGACTCTGCGTGCAATGAACGCAAGAGAAGTGACACAATTTTCCCTAGTTAATATTGCCTGCTAAAATGAATTTATTTTAACTAAATATGCAGGTTTAAAAATATATACTTCTGTGTATTGATTTTAAGAAAGGCATTGATGTTTATGGTTAGGTACAGTCGTGCAATGATTGTGCTTTTTTCACAAATGCGTTTTTGTTAAATCATCCCCCGTTAGGCGAAGTGGGCTGTGATTCGATGATAAATTAATAGGCACTGCATTGATTATATGCATCACAGGACAAGCTAGTTAACCTAGTAATATCATCAACCATGTGTAGTTAACTTTTGATTATGTTAAGATTGATGTTTTTTTTATAAGATACGTTTAATGCTAGCTAGCAACTAACCTTGGCTCCTTGCTGCACTCGCGTAACAGGTGGTCAGCCTGCCACGCAGTCTCCTCGTGGAATGCAATGTAATCGGCCATAATGCCGATTACCGATTGTTCTGAAAACTTGAAATCGGCCCTAATTAATCGGCCCTGCCGACCTCTACTCTACACCCCATGTAAAGCTGATTCATGTGCTTAATTTAAAAAGTTATTTGGTCACTTTAGTTGTGATACAAACCTTACCAAAACATATAAGCCTAGGGGCTAGGTTACATGTGCGACTATGATTACAAAAAGTAATTGTTTCTAATGCTGGGCATCATTCACAAGGCTAATAATGTCACCCATCAGACTATTCTTGATTGGGCTATAATCCCCTTGGGAGTGTACATTTAGGATGTTGGGGAATGGGCTATAAATCCCCAGGGAGCGATGTAAAAAGATGGTTGATGGTTCATTCTGTAATGTTATAATAGTCTAATGGCCTTGGGGTTGTAACTAATCCAACAGATTAGATTAGGGGGTTTTATCATTCCATTTAGAATAATTCATATCTTTAGTATTTTATTTTACTGTCTGTAGATGGTCATTTCATCAGAATGAACCTGGAAACTCATATTCTAGTATTACGTTGAATATATCCAGAGCTTCTAGAGTATGGGGAATATGTCTAGAGTATGGGGAATATGTCTAGAGTATGGGGAATATGTCTAGAGTATGGGGAATATGTCTAGAGTATGGGGAATATGTCCAGAGTATGGGGAATATGTCCAGAGTATGGGGAATATGTCCAGAGTATGGGGAATATGTCTAGAGTATGGGGAATATGTCTAGAGTATGGGGAATATGTCTAGAGTATGGGGAATATGTCCAGAGTATGGGGAATATGTCCAGAGTATGGGGAATATGTCCAGAGTATGGGGAATATGTCCAGAGTATGGGGAATATGTCTAGAGTATGGGGAATATGTCTAGAGTATGCCACTAGGCTACCTGCCTCCTCTAACCACTAGGCTACCTGCCTCCTCTAACCACTAGGCTACCTGCCTCCTCTAACCACTAGGCTACCTGCCTCCTCTAACCACTAGGCTACCTGCCTCCTCTAACCACTAGGCTACCTGCCTCCTCTAACCACTAGGCTACCTGCCTCCTCTAACCACTAGGCTACCCGCCTCCTCTAACCACTAGGCTACCCGCCTCCTCTAACCACTAGGCTACCCGCCTCCTCTAACCACTAGGCTACCTGCCTCCTCTAACCACTAGACTACCTGCCTCCTCTAACCACTAGGCTTCCTGCCTCCTCTAACCACTAGACTACCCGCCTCCTCTAACCACTAGGCTACCCGCCTCCTCTAACCACTAGGCTACCCGCCTCCTCTAACCACTAGGCTACCCGCCTCCTCTAACCACTAGGCTACCCGCCGCCTCTAACCACTAGGCTACCCGCCTCCTCTAACCACTAGGCTACCCGCCTCCTCTAACCACTAGGCTACCTGCCTCCTCTAACCACTAGGCTACCTGCCTCCTCTAACCACTAGGCTACCTGCCTCCTCTAACCACTAGGCTACCTGCCTCCTCTAACCACTAGGCTACCTGCCTCCTCTAACCACTAGGCTACCTGCCTCCTCTAACCACTAGGCTACCTGCCTCCTCTAACCGCTAGGCTTCCTGCAGCCCCAGTCACTGATATCGAGACCTACAATTTTTTTCATTTTATTTTTCCCCAATAAAAGCATTGTGGGTAGTCAGTCAGAACCTCACAAGCCATGAGATCTTGCTGGTACTGGGTTAAATGTCTCCTTACTGTCCCAACATGGCTGCTGTGTGTAGTGCTGATGTGACCCAGTCCATCTCTCCCTTTATTCACCATGAGAACCTATTACAGCCTAATACTATATTCTCTCTCTCTTTCTCCCACTTCCTCCCAGAGCGTATCTTTGAGGACCATGAGAACCTGGTTGAGAACCTTCTGAACTGGACCAGAGACAGTCAGAACAGACTGATGTTCATAGAACGCATAGAGAAGTACGCGCTCTTCAAAAACCCACAGGTAAGACAGCCAGTCAACTCAGCCAATACACTACAGCCAGCAACTACATGTTGGACCGGTTTCCCGCACACTAATGAAGACTAGTCCCGCACACTAATGAAGACTAGTCCTGGACACTAATGAAGACTAGTCCTGGACACTAATGAAGACTAGTCCTGGACACTAATGAAGACTAGTCCTGGACACTAATGAAGACTAGTCCTGGACACTAATGAAGACTAGTCCTGGACACTAATGAAGACTAGTCCTGGACACTAATGAAGACTAGTCCTGGACACTAATGAAGACTAGTCCTGGACACTAATGAAGACTAGTCCTGGACACTAATGAAGACTAGTCCTGGACACTAATGAAGACTAGTCCTGGACACTAATGAAGACTAGTCCTGGAGACATGAAGACTAGTCCTGGACACTAATGAAGACTAGTCCTGGACACTAATGAAGACTAGTCCTGGACACTAATGAAGACTAGTCCTGGAGACATGAAGACTAGTCCTGGACAGTAATGAAGACTAGTCCTGGACACTAATGAAGACTAGTCCTGGAGACATGAAGACTAGTCCTGGAGACAACTGATGCAGTAAAACACTGACTGAGGCTAAGCTGCTTTAAAATACGTTTCACCAAAATAGCCAGCCAGACCTCTACTGTCCCTGCCAGTCAGTATTGTATTACATAACTGATGCAGGACAGGTTATACGATGCACAAATACACTGAACTGGCACAAAAATACAATGCTTTACCAAAATACAATGCTTCACCAAAATACAATGCTTCACCAAAATCGATACACTCACTGGTATCAGACATTGTTTATATGTACACAAACTGACTCGACAGACACACAGACCCCAGTGTGTCCTTCAGATCTAGGTCAGTATGTTGTAGGTGGTGGTACAACGATTCGTTAGATTGGGAGCTGGTGAGCACTGTTGTCTCCTTGGTGGACTAGCTTCGTAAAATAGCTAGTCCCACTTTCACTGACTGCTAAAGGAACATTGGTGGATTGTATTTTTTTAACACTTACTGAAATGATGTACTCTAAATTTCACTATCATACCCTGATTAATCCGTTTTCTGGAAAAATCACAGAACTATTTGTTGGGGCGGAAGGAGACGTGTGAGATGGCAGACAGGAACAAGGAGGCACTACTGGAGGTACAGTGATCTCAACGTAACACCTCCAAAACAAACTGATGCACACAACTTGACTTATTCAGGTCATTTCAAAGTGTTACAGTCTATGTAGCATGCACTAACAAGGTGTGTGTGTGTGTGTGTGTGTGTGTGTGTGTGTGTGTGCGCTCTCCGCGGCAGGAGTGTTTTTGTGGCAGCGCCGTCTCTGTACCTGAGATGGAGGGAGTCCTCTGGCTGAAGGAGGATGGGAAGAAGAGCTGGAAGAAGAGATACTTCCTGCTCAGAGCCTCTGGGATCTACTATGTACCTAAAGGAAAAGCCAAGGTACGTCCCTGGAACACACTGACTCACCTGTACTCAGCCAAGGTACGTCCCTGGAACACACTGACTCACCTGTACTCAGCCAAGGTACGTCCCTGGAACACACTGACTCACCTGTACTCAGCCAAGGTACGTCCCTGGAACACACTGACTCACCTGTACTCAGCCAAGGTACGTCCCTGGAACACACTGACTAACCTGTACTCAGCCAAGGTACGTCTAGAACACACTGACTCACCTGTACTCAGCCAAGGTACGTCCCTGGAACACACTGACTCACCTGTACTCAGCCATGGTACGTCCCTTGAACACACTGACTCACCTGTACTCAGCCAAGGTACGTCCCTGGAACACACTGACTCACCTGTACTCAGCCAAGGTACGTCCCTGGAACACACTGACTCACCTGTACTCAGCCATGGTATGTCCCTGGAACACACTGACTCACCTGTACTCAGCCAAGGTACGTCCCTGGAACACACTGACTCACCTGTACTCAGCCAACCTGTACTCTAGAACACACTGACTAACCTGTACTCAGCCATGGTACGTCCCTGGAACACACTGACTCACCTGTACTCAGCCAAGGTACGTCCCTGGAACACACTGACTCACCTGTACTCAGCCATGGTATGTCCCTGGAACACACTGACTCACCTGTACTCAGCCAAGGTACGTCCCTGGAACACACTGACTCACCTGTACTCAGCCAACCTGTACTCTAGAACACACTGACTAACCTGTACTCAGCCATGGTACGTCCCTGGAACACACTGACTCACCTGTACTCAGCCAAGGTACGTCCCTGGAACACACTGACTCACCTGTACTCAGCCATGGTATGTCCCTGGAACACACTGACTCACCTGTACTCAGCCAAGGTACGTCCCTGGAACACACTGACTCACCTGTACTCAGCCAACCTGTACTCTAGAACACACTGACTAACCTGTACTCAGCCATGGTACGTCCCTGGAACACACTGACTCACCTGTACTCAGCCATGGTATGTCCCTGGAACACACTGACCCACCTGTACTCAGCCAAGGTACGTCCCTGGAACACACTGACTCACCTGTACTCAGCCAACCTGTACTCTAGAACACACTGACTAACCTGTACTCAGCCATGGTACGTCCCTGGAACACACTGACTCACCTGTACTCAGCCATGGTATGTCCCTGGAACACACTGACTCACCTGTACTCAGACAAGGTACGTCCCTGGAACACACTGGCTCACCTGTACTCAGCCAACCTGTACTCTAGAACACACTGACTAACCTGTACTCAGCCATGGTACGTCCCTGGAACACACTGACTCACCTGTACTCAGCCATGGTATGTCCCTGGAACACACTGACTCACCTGTACTCAGCCAAGGTACGTCCCTGGAACACACTGACTCACCTGTACTCAGCCAACCTGTACTCTAGAACACACTGACTAACCTGTACTCAGCCAAGGTACGTCCCTGGAACACACTGACTCACCTGTACTCAGCCAACCTGTACTCTAGAACACACTGACTCACCTGTACTCAGCCAAGGTACGTCCCTGGAACACACTGACTCACCTGTACTCAGCCAAGGTACGTCCCTGGAACACACTGACTCACCTGTACTCAGCCAATCTGTACTCTAGAACACACTGACTCACCTGTACTCAGCCAAGGTACGTCCCTGGAACACACTGACTCACCTGTACTCAGGCAAGGTACGAGTCTAGAACACACTGTCTCACCTGTACTCAGCCAAGGTACGTCCCTGGAACACACTGACTCACCTGTACTCAGCCAAGGTACGTCCCTGGAACACACTGACTCACCTGTACTCAGCCAATCTGTACTCTAGAACACACTGACTCACCTGTACTCAGCCAAGGTACGTCCCTGGAACACACTGACTCACCTGTACTCAGCCAAGGTACGTCCCTGGAACGCACTGACTCACCTGTACTCAGCCAAGGTACGTCCCTGGAACACACTGACTCACCTGTACTCAGCCAAGGTACGTCCCTGGAACACTCTGACTCACCTGTACTCAGCCAAGGTACGTCCCTGGAACACACTGACTCACCTGTACTCAGCCAAGGTACGTCCCTGGAACACACTGACTCACCTGTACTCAGCCAAGGTACATCCCTGGAACACACTGACTCACCTGTACTCAGCCAAGGTACGTCTCTAGAACACCCTGACTCACCTGTACTCAGCCAAGGTACGTCCCTGGAACACACTGACTCACCTGTACTCAGCCAAGGTACGTCCCTGGAACACTCTGACTCACCTGTACTCAGCCAAGGTACGTCCCTGGAACACACTGACTCACCTGTACTCAGCCAAGGTACGTCCCTGGAACACTGACTCACCTGTACTCAAATAGTGTGTATAGTCAAACGTCTATGGTGCTGCAAGGCCAAAAATATTATCAGCAATGAAGTCTGAACACTCTACTGCTCCAAGACATGCTAGTGATTCATGAAATGATCCTTTTTCAGGCCTCTCCTGCCCTCTGAGCCACTCAGTAACATGGGAAACTGCAATTGTCATTGTATATACAGAAATAACACAATGTCATAGATTCTTATTATTTGGATTGTTATTGTCCCAATACTGACTAACCAAATCAAACATTTAGAAATCTCAACACACTTACAGATAAAACAAAAACAAGTACAACATTCTCCTCAATGGGGGCTGACTGCAAATGATCATCTGGTTAAGAAAAGTACAATTCAGTATTATCAGAAAACTAGTAATGAAAGTTGGTTTAGTTCCTGAAGATAATACACAGGAAATAGAAAGTTGGTTTAGTTCCTGAAGATAATACACAGGAAATAGAAAGGTGGTTTAGTTCCTGAAGATAATACACAGGAAATAGAAAGTTGGTTTAGTTCCTGAAGATAATACACAGGAAATAGAAAGTTGGTTTAGTTCCTGAAGATAATACACAGGAAATAGAAAGTTGGTTTAGTTCCTGAAGGTAATACACAGGAAATAGAAAGTTGGTTTAGTTCCTGAAGGTAATACACAGGAAATAGAAAGTTGGTTTAGTTCCTGAAGGTAATACACAGGAAATAGAAAGTTGGTTTAGTTCCTGAAGATAATACACAGGAAATAGAAAGTTGGTTTAGTTCCTGAAGGTAATACACAGGAAATAGAAAGTTGGTTTAGTTCCTGAAGACAATACAAAGGAAATAGTAAGTTGGTTTAGTTCCTGAAGATAATACAAAGGAAATAGTAAGCTTCAAGCACAGAATCTTGAGGAGATCCAAATGCGCTCTTCTTCTCTGGATTTTGAGTGCTTACATCCATGTCCCATGGAAGCCATCTTGAATCGGACCTAGATTATTTAATGTACAGTACCAGTTAGCCAATTGTCCAGATTATATAATCTCTCAGATTAAAGCTACAAAGAGCCTCTAAAACCCTGCTGTCTGTCCCAAACGGCTCCCTATTCCCTATATAAGAAGTGCACTAAATAGGGAATAGGGTGCTATTTGGGATGCCTGTTGTGTCTGTCCAGCTGGGATCTCTATTAACTACACCCACACATACTGTGGTCACAGCTACAGACGTGTTACTATATTACACTACCCAGGGTGAGGATTAAAAACCACACACACACACACACACACACACACACACACACACACACACACACACACACACACAGACACACACAGACAGACAGACAGACAGACAGACAGACAGACAGACAGGCAGACAGGCAGACAGGCAGAACAACAGAAAGGCAGACAGGCAGACAGAAAGGCAGACAGGCAGACAGAAAGGCAGACCAACAGAAAGGCAGACAGGCAGACAGAATGGCAGACCAACAGAAAGGCAGAAAGGCAGACCAACAGAAAGGCAGACAGGCAGACAGAAAGGCAGACCAACAGAAAGGCAGACAGGCCGACAGGCAGGCAGGCAGACACACTGTCAGTTTACCGTAAGACTCTGTGTCCTCATGGACCCTCTGAATGCCACATGCAGGGAGAGGAGGAGGAGAGAAAGGGTCACTAGCACATCATTTCCTGTTTATAGATGTAATAGTAAAGCCATCAACAGTAGTTGCTGCAGCATCAGGCGCCAGCTCTCTGTAGCTCACGACACAGGTCATTACCTTGCTGGCTATCTCTCTCTCTCTCCCCCCGGCCCTGTCTCCTCTCTCTCTCTCTCTCCCCCCGGCCCTGTCTCCTCTCTCTCTCTCTCCCCTCCGGCCCTGTCTCCTCTCTCTCTCTCCCCTCCGGCCCTGTCTCCTCTCTCTCCCCCTCCGGCCCTGTCTCCTCTCTCTCTCTCTCTCCCCCTCCGGCCCTGTCTCCTCTCTCTCTCTCTCCCTCCAGCCCTGTCTCCTCTCTCTCTCTCTCCCCCCGGCCCTGTCTCCTCTCTCTCTCTCTCTCCCC